>NC_058054.1:9174312-9479461 GCF_020085105.1 Siniperca chuatsi
AAATAACAGGCGCAGGGCATCTGGCAGGGCCGTAGATCATACTGACGACAGTGGAAGTATGATATCAGATAGGAGAAAAAGGGAAAAGTAGAGATTAATAGGAAAGTGAAGGGAGAGGGAGATGATAAAAAGAGGGAGAGAGGGAGGGAAGGAAAGGAAGGAGTTGGGGGGGGATTAGATGACTGTTATTGATTATCTGCCTGTAGGCGAGGAAGTAAGGCCAAATGTTCTGCTCAGCCAGACAAAAAAGTGTATTATTTCAAAGGTCATGGCATGCATTACTCCACTTGGATAAACAGCAGAATAACAGCGCAGTGATACGACCACTAGCATGTAGCACTGAGTGCATCAACAACAGCATTAACAGTGTTTTTGTTATGACTGTTTTTGTGATGGTCCATTGCGTGCAGGTGTGTCTGTGCGTGCAGTTCATGTTCTGAGCACTGTTTGTTTGATGCACTACTATCTCTATAGCAACTGCCATAACACCTGGTGTAAGAGATAACGTGTCAGAGACAACAGGCTTAACAAGATGTTCAGGCGTATTTCAATGCACATTTCAGTGTACATTGTACATGCCTTCATTTCCATGGAGATTTTCACCATTTTCATGTCATTACAACAGTATTACATCAATGTCCTCCTTGCCAGGTCTTTGATGTTGGGGTGTGCCGTGTCATCCCTGCTGAGGAGACCTCTGCAGTGGGAGCTCTGCCAACTAGTATTTCTCTGAAGAGCAGGAGGCTCCTGCTCACATGCCCTTCATGGCAGAACATGTGAGAAAACCTTGCCCTGCGATGTTTTGCAAGTCAAAAGCACAGAGGCAGTTACATGAATACCAGTTGGGTCTGTCTGCCTTTCTCTGAGGCCTATTAGTCGCAGCATGAATGTCACACGATTTCAGAAAAAAAACACCTGCAACTCCTGAACCACAGGAAATGTTCATAAACAACAGCTGTAACGATGTATTGTTACCATAACTGGAAACGCTTTTATCCCCACATTTTTCTCCATTACCACTGTCCAACAATACCACCATCACCTTTGTGTTCCTCATAAATCCATCCATCCATTAGCCATCCATGAGGGTCTTGGGGGGCTGGAGTCGATCCCAGCTGACATTGACAGAGGTGGGGTACACCCTGAACAGGTCCCCGCATTCACACCTACAGGCAATTTAGAGTCACCAATTAACCTAACCTGGATGTCTTTGGACTATGGGAGAAAACTGGAGGAAACCCACACAGGCATAACTCTACACAGCAGATTCAAACCCAGAACCTTCTTGCTGTGAGGTAACAGTGCTAACCACTGCACCATTGTGCTGCTACTCATAAATCCTTTGCAGTTAAACATTTTCCAAGTGAACTTGCTGAATGTCTTACGCACCATCAGCGACCCAACTATTCATAGAGTTCTTTCAGTTGAACTCATGTTAGCTTTGGCTTTCTGTTTGCACCTCCTGCTGCCGCTGACACCTCTCACACACTTCCTTGTCTCATGCAGATGCAAATGTCTGTCTCGACAATGTTCTTGGCTAGAAACAGCCGCAGGCTGTGCGCTTTGTTTCTGCAGACAGCTTGTCTGCTTTTCAATGCCATATTGACTCAAGACCAGTTGAGACGTACACAACACTTATTGCACTATATTTAGTTTCCCTCACAGGTTGGACTAACAGAAAGATGAATAATTAAAAGCGGTTCAACATAGGAAACACTGAGACTTTGTTGTTTTCATACTTAACATATTTAACAAAATACTATAGATTGAAATGATCTTTCAAACATCAATTAAGAGCTAAATGCTACACATCCTCACACACAGGTAAATTAAATACCAAAATGGCCTACATATTCTCTATAAGTGCATAAACCTTTTTTGTACCTACAGTATAAAGACAGTGCACTGATGTATGTTTAAAAGGGTAGATTTTAGAGCAGTAATATTTCATGAGGCAATTAGCTGTGTTGCTGCCACTGAGGTCCTTTGGTTTGCACCAAAGGAGACATCACCTTTAATTGTTGTCATCCATCACTTAAAAACAAGCACACATAGAGATCATAAGGCCTTTTATATCATGCTTGAATTGAGATCGGCTCAGATGTATAAGCTAAAGAACTAAAGGCTCACTCTATCACCTTCATTGTTGATGACACACGTTATCAACATTAACTATTGATACAGAATAAAGCAAGATGCTGTAGGCAGCTTGCAAGCATGCACACAACTTTTCTTCATGTTGTAGCAATGTTTTCTCATGAATATTCCTAGACATATGTTTCATGACAATCACCACTTTTTGCACTTGAGTATAAGAAGGAAGGAGATACTAGGGCATACTGAAATGGAAATGAAGCAGGCATTTTTTATTTTATGCAGAACTGTTGTATCTTGTGCCACTGTGTCAGGGCTCCCCTGTTATGAAGGAACTGGGGTGTCTGGAGTGTTTTCCCCCATTGAGATGAGTGTGTTTGGGCTGAGGGAAAAACGCTGGCTGACGCTAGTGTAGGATTGAGCTCCAGCAGCCTCCCAGTGGGACAGGAGGACTGGGACGGGTCTCTTTCAGCAGGGCTCTGATTAGACCCATCGCCCTAGCTGCCACACTCCACTCACACTGGTAATTGGAGCTGGCAGGAGGTTGGCATGCACCCCTCCCCTGCCCCCTCCTCTTCTCCTCCCTTCCCCTCTCCTTTTTACTTTTTTCCTCTCTCTTCTCTCATCTAAATCTTACCTCACCTGCCTGTGGCTGTTACAGCAGAGGCACACCTCCTTGACACAATATTTTATGATTACTGTATCATGTTTTCTTAATTTTACTAATTACCATATTACTAGTGCCTCTTCTCTTTACAAATGTTGCCAATGTTTCCCCATGCATTTTGTGTATAGGCAAGGCCCCCACTGCTATCCTAATTGAGTAGTACAGCCACAAAACCACATTAAGCCTTCCCCTTCTGCCCTCGCTTTTCTACCGTACTGCTATAACCACTGTAAACAAGTTCATCTACTAAGCTGCTCATATTGCAGTATGACTCTGTGCGTGATAAACGGCTGTTTCGAGAACAATGGTCCTTATTTTTCACATCATGGAGAAACCAGTTCATGTGTACCTAGCTTTACGTCCGACACCTTTCTGGCACTGCCTCTGGCCTTACTCATTTGTAAATCCTGGGCGTTTCTACTACTTTGTGTTGTAACAACTGTATCACAGAAGTACTTTACAAATAAAACAGCCCTTTTAATTACCATTGCTCTAAGACAGATTGGACTCCTCAGTATGATATATCTACTATACTATCTTAGATCAGTTGCAGTACAACGGTTTGCATGCAGCATGCATCTTTTGAGATTGTTTAGTCTGCATAAAATTACCAGTTTGATAGTTACAAGTGTCACAGAAGACATTGTTTTGTTTTTTGTTTCAGTGCTGTTCATCTTAGTAATGGAGCGCCTACGTGACATTATCGCAGGATTTTTGCCTTACCCGTATTTTCCTGCCCAGACAAGACAGAGAAGTGGAGCTTTTTTTGATGAATTACACTCCAGCACAAGAGGGCCTTTTTATTAAAAATGCCCTCTATCTTGACAAACATCAACCTGCATTGCCTGCACTATTTCATTGGATTCTCCCCAAATTTTCCCTCTCTTTTCTTTTCCCTTCAAATTAAATAGGACTGAACAAAGGCATGTCTTTGTCTTCCCAGGATGACAAGTTGGCAGACAAGGCCAGCCGCAGGAGTTGCAGTAGTAGGAATAGACAGACAGGGTTCCAATGTTACCATCAGCTTGACAAGATCTTTGATAAGTATGTGTATAGAGAGAACTTTCAATTATTCTTTTTTTTTTTTTTTTTACCAAAAGCCAAGGACATTGGCAACTTTAGAAAGCTGTGTTCAATGTGGGCTACATGGTTTTGCAACTATTAGAGAAATTTCACCTTTTCATACTGAGCATTTTTACATTCTAACCAAATTAAATAATTAACTGTTTGTTCTCTGGGGGTGTTTTTAAGGTTAATTAGCTTAATTATCTCTTTTAAAGTGTTTTGTGACTTTAAAAAATAACATACAAGTTGACATTGTGAGTACAAAAAATAATGTGATTTTTAAGAGTTGAATCACTGTGATTTTGCAAGCCTAGACTCCTGAGGCAGGGTGTTAAAAATGTGACAGGCCTGCATGTCAAAGACTCAATCATCTTCAGTCAGTCAACTTCAGAGAGCACAACGGCATATTAGGACATAAAGTTGGAAATGCAGCAGTAAGTGAAGTTTTACCCATTTTCTTAAGGGGCACAACTTACAAACTAAAAAAAGTCCAGCTCAAATCTTTACATTACAGTCATTTATTATCTTTTCTTTTAGCATCATGTTTTGAACAGGTTGTGTGAGGTTTTGTTGACCTTCGTGCTTCTATGAGAATAGTTTAAATTGGCCAGAGAACTTGTTTCCTATATAATGAAGTCCATTTTGTTTGCTCAAGAAATAGATGTCGATAGAAGAAGAATAGAAGAAGAATATGTCTTTTTTTTGGTTACACTACCCAAAGAGTAACTAACCTAGGGTATTTCCTGTTCCCGTAACAGTACGCACTATGGAAATAACTTGTTTTTAAAGATTATTTTTTTGGGGCTTTTTGCCTTTATTGGATAGGAACAACTGAAGAGAGACAGGAAAATGGCCCTTTGCTGTATGCCAGCAAAGGGCCTCGGGCTAGAATCGAACCGTCCGCTATATTAAGAACTCAGCCATAGTACATGGTGTGTGCGCTCTACTAGGTGAGCTACCGGGGCACCCAAAATAACATTTGAAGCGGAGAAATGCATGCAATACCTATGTATAATATTTACTGTACATGCAACCCGGTCAGTCTTCCATTCAGCAATTTCCCATGTTAGAATTGACACTGCAAGTGAAGCCACAGTGCACTTTCCACTAATCAGACATACTGTGAAAAAAAATGTCCACCAGTGGTAATAACAGTTCACCTTTAATACATACATTAAGCAGAAATAGGGGATAGATTCATGTATAAGCTTTGCAGCAGCTATTTGCCTTTTTAAAATATTCCGTGTTTGTGCTTCCTGATATGACAGAGCCGCTGATTCGTGTAATAACTCCTTTGGGGTCTTTCACCCTGTTTTACCAATGGTTAGCATTTTTCACAGCCCAGGAACATTTGCCAATAATCTTAATCATAAATATTCTATAGGCAGCAATACAAGAGGGTTTGGTGGAAAATATCCTGTGCTGATATTCCAGTTTCTTCAGTGAAAGGCGTAGTTCCACAAAGCACTAAAGCATAAATAGCATTTTCCCCCAGTAACTCTTTCACTCCTTTCTGTGGGCTACTGTATGTTACAAAGCTTGAAGTTGCTGCAGGTAAATTTGGGGGGAAATAGAACAAATCTTCAGACATTCACCTCAAAATATGGTATGACAGACTTCTCAGTCCTGTTCTGCACAATCCCTAGGGTAACTGGCTAGGTGTGATTGACAGGACAGTGTTATGCCTGAATTGAATCGATTGGTTTCCACCATATAGTTACTTTATACTTGACCTAGAGGGAAGCTACATTTTATGGCTAAGAGATGGAGTGATTTGGGGGGCCCAACCATGTGTTACATGTACAAACATTGGCAATCAGCAGAGGTCTTTAGACTTAAATGTACAGCATTTTATTCATACCCACACACTGAATATCAGCCACTTGCTCAGAGTCTATCTATTAAGAAATCTATTGTTTTGCTCATATTTGGCCACTAAACTGTCCATTTAATAAACATTTTTTTACCTTTCCCCTTCTTTCACTTTAAAGGTTAGAGAGAGAAAACCACAGAGGAACACTGTGTGCTTTAGTTACCATTATTCATACAATGGCAAATTGTACAGTATTATTTCATTGTGCTGTAGTTGTCTGTTTTGTAGAGGTATCCTGATTTCAGTTGGGTCTGAAAACGAATCCTGTATCTGTAGACAGGAAGTAAGCCTCGCCACAAAGATAAGAGGACATGCAAAGATCTGTCAACTACATCTGAATATGAGACGATCCGGGCTACAGGCCAGACACAAGGGTGAAAAGAGGAACAAATGCTCTGCTGGGGATCAGAACAAAGTACAACACCCATGCACCTATTCATGCTCCAGCCATATAAGTTAACATATGGATTTTTGACTCAGAGAAGCCAAGTGGGGGGGATTCAATGCATCCCTTAGACTCCATCTTAAGCCTTCTTGCTGATGAAATCTTAGAGGCAATCAGAATGAAATCAAAACATATGTCCATGTTATAAATTTGACCTCTGTAGTCAGTAACAAATGAGTTATTGGTTGGTTCTGATTTGCAGGAGAGTTAGGCCATGTCAGTGACAGTTTTTGTGACAAATGCAACTTTATATTTTATTAAAGAGACCAAATGTGGATTGCAAAAACATTACAAAGCAATAAATAATTTGTATAATCAGTCAAGATCAGTGTTGCGCAAGATCACACTTCACAAGGGCTAGCTCAAAGTTCAGTTCACATAGATTAAAATGAACTAGTTCACGTTCATAGTTCACAATATAGAATTTTTAACTAAGTTCGCGATATCAAAAAATGAACTAGTTCACGTTCATTTCTTTTGTTTTTTTCCTTCACAAAATGAGAGAGAATTGAGAGGTGAAGTGTTCCTAGTTTGCCACATTTGTAAGGTTGAAAACATCGGACTGATGGTACACAATGACACAACTTGTCATTACAGAGTGAGGCAGCACCGAAGTGGGTGTTGAGTGGTGACTTCAATTTCAAGCTAGAAAAAATATAGCTAAGTAGCTGTTTACTCTCATGACTATACTGTAAGTTTTCCACAATAGAAATATTACATTCTGTAAGTGTTAAATGTCAATGGTAGATACTTTATGCTGACCTCTTCCTGATGACATTTGGAATCCCATATGCCAAGGCTGAGCCTGAAATAGCCTTGGACTATATTTTGTTCGTATTTTGATAATCTTATGATATGATGTTAGTATATATTTGAGAGAACAACAACCTTTCACCTTACAATCTCAAATTATGCTTTAAGGATTATACTTTGTGTGTTGTCATGGATATGCTTATGCTCATTCATTATGATGAGTTGGATTATTCAAATAGGTTTGTTTAGCTTGCTAAGCCTAAGGCGGCTCATTCATGCATGGGTGCCCAGAGGCAGATTGCAACTATCCTTCCTCTGTCTAAACCTAAGACTCCCTGTGCCGGGTAATAAGCCTGCTATGATAATCAATCAGAGACAGGATTTTTTTCAACCAAATTTGAAATCAAAATCATACCAGTATATTCTGCTCTTACCCTAATTTTTGTGCGTGCGTTCTGATTACTGTTCGACCTGTAGCACCTGAAATGTATTTGCTCTCTTTCATCCTCTTTTCTGTCCTTCCCAGCTCAACAGCTCTGATGCGCTCAGCACCTCTCACAGCAATTGAGAGCCTATTCTGTCAGAATCTTTTTGTAAACATGTTTGTCTTCTTCTTGTTTTAAAAAAAATGTATTGCTGTGTGTGTGTGTGTGTGTGTGTGTGTGTGTGTGTGTGTGTGTGTGTGTGTGTGTGTGTTGTTGTTCTTATATCCCGGTGGTGACTTTAACTTGAATGCACACTAACCCATGGGGACTTGTGTCACTGTGGGGGCAAAAATTTAGGTCCCCATGGATAGAGACTGCTTTTTGAGGGCTAAGACTTTGTTTTAGGGTACAGGTTACAATTAGGTCAAGGTTAGGGTTAGGGTAAGGGTTAAGGTTAGGCATTTAGTTGTTATGGTTAAGGTTAGGTTAAGGGGCTAGGGAAAGCATTATGTCAATGACTGTCCCTCACAGGAACAGTGAAACAAACGTGTGTGTGTGTGTGTGTGTGTGTGTGTGGCTATACTAAAAATCTGCCTTTGCAAATTTTCAGAGAACCAGATCCCCCATGGCTTCCCCACCATCGACATGGGTCCCCAGCTGAAGGTGGTTGAAAAGACCAGAACTGCCACCATGCTGTGTGCCGCCAGTGGAAACCCGGACCCAGAGATCTCCTGGTTCAAGGACATGCTTCCTGTGGACATCAGCAGCAGCAACGGGCGCATTAAACAGCTTCGTTCAGGTACAATTAGATTTGATCTGATTTAATTTCAGGTTCAATTTGATTTGATCCTATTTAATTTCTTAAAGGTGTTTCTCTACATGACAAACTGATAAATACTGTAAAGATAGCAAAGGCAAGTTGCAGGGTACAAGATGCCATCAAATACCAACAGACGTGAGTTATGCTAGACATGAGGATGATGTGAAAACACAAAAGGCCTTTGTTGTCATGTATGACTTCATGTAGTCTCTTTCATCACAAAGGACATGAAAGTTTTATTCAGTGTCACCTTGATTAGTTAGCTGAGTTCTTACAGAATTTTGTTCCTCACAACAGTTGCAGCCACTTATAAAGTAACACAGAAGTTGAAATTAAGTTGTTCCTGCAATCTTTGACAGTGATGCATGAGCTTGTAACCTTTTAAAGTACAGAAAGAGAATTTTTCACCATATTAAATAATCCTTAATCCCCCTCTTAAACATGGTGCTGGGCGACAATGAGGCCACCCGATGATGCATTAGCTAGGATTCAACCTGGCAAAAAATAAAAAAAATCAATGAGGTGCTCTTTGTTCACAGTAGCAGTCCACCTGATAAATAAACAGTGCTTGCCTGACCTGGATCAGATGAAAAGGTGCAAGGTGGAAAGATTAGTGGCTTTTGACCAGGTTCCTTCAGTCTTGTCACTCCTTACTAAATCTACCTCACTTAGAGAGTGTCAGGCCAGGCTGCAGGTCTGAGGCCCCTAAGATTACAGATGAGAGCTACTTCAGAAAAATCCTGGCGTTAAAGCTGCCCAGTGGAAGCTGAATACAGGTTACTGGAGCATGTTCACTTGGACTGTCCATGTTCTTGCAATATTAAAATGTGACTAGTACAAGCACAACCCAAATTAGATACAGATTTCTCACAAATTAGATAGTAACACAACTACTTAATTGTTTGATAGTTTTTATAACAAGGATAAAACTGTGCCTAAAACTGTGATTTTTTTTTTTTTTTTTACTTCTAGCAATAAACTTTTAATTAGTTTTCTTTCTCGCATAGTGAGAGTGCCTGAAAATGTGCTGATATGTAATGCCCACAGACTAATAATTCTTTTTATCCACCACCCTTTTTTTTGACATCTGCTGCCGTATCAGGATTTACATTACTGCATATGACCTGAAATGAGGCCAAGTTTGCAATGGCAGAAAAAAGCGCATTAATTTGCTTCCACAGTTTAACAGAAAAGGCAGACGCAGTTCTTCTTATTGCATCACACTTGCTCGATTTTTAGTGAGCACACAGGCACATTTGGTCTTTTCACACCATTCAAATCATTCACTCTGTAGAGATACTAACTTTTTTTCTGTTTAATACCTCTGATCTGAATACGTTTTGCTGTGCATCACTCTATTTACTGTGTATGACTTTCATTCATTTCTCTTGCCCATTTTACTAACTGCTTTCTGCACAAATGCAGTCTGTACAAAGAGTGGGGGTCATCTTAAATTAGAAAGCTTAAGTAAATCTACTTAAATTGCATACTATTTTAATGGTGCTATGAAGCAAGTGCAAATGCAGCTGTAGCTGTTGTCTGCAAATACAAAAGTAGAAGCATTATATTTTAAAATGTTTGTCTGACAGAGGGCTGCGTTGCTTTTGGTCATGTACAGTCCAAAATTTCTACTTGTTTCATAGCATTGATTAAGTACACTGAACTTTGTCACATTGCATTTAAGTGGCTTCTACTCTGTATCAGTTTTTTTTTCTTTTTATATGTGGCCTGTCAGAAGCCATGTTTTTCTCTCCCACTGTTGTAAGTGGATTACTAACTAATCTCTCAACCCTGTTTGCATCGAAATTACTCCCACCTAGGTGGTACACCAATTAGAGGTAAGGATGATATAGTGTGTTGGAAAATATCACATCCACACCATTCCCTCACATCCACATCAGATCCCTGCATTCCCCCAATGCCACGTCACCAGGTTCATCCACGCTGTTAGCGCCAACTCTTCCAGTTCCCCCTTCGTCGCTTCCCAACATGTTCTGTCTGCTGTCTGTTCCTTAACAAACAAATAATCACCAACCCTGATGTCAGGAGAATGGAAATGCAAAAGCAAGTCCAAGGTGGTATCTTGTAAATACTCCTATACTGCAAGAAATACAAACACACACACATTCACACAGAAACAAACATCTTTCGGCTTCGCCCTCTCCTCTGGCCTTTCAGCGAAAACAGAGGATTTGCATTTTAAACTAAAGGCCACCGTCGCCACAAGATGATCTACCTCCCTGCTCTATGCATCCTCAATGTAAACCGAAATGGCTGCATTTGCATACAGCCTATGTAGCATTGCCCCCCAGCATGGGAACAGGCCTGGTCGAGATTGTTAAGGTGGAATCTTCAACCCCTTTTTATGGTAATTTGCTTTTCCCCTGAGTGAAAGCATGATTTCCGTTCATCAACAGTTAGGTAAATAGTGGATGGCAAGCTGGGGCAAGTTGAATACATTTGGAGCTACTAGCGTTTTGTCTCACTGTCTGTGCATCCATGGCTACTAATACAGCCCATATTCAATTAGATGTTTAACTCTTTAGGAGTTAAGGCAGCCTTATGGCAGCCTCTGTGCCCCTTATGTAATTTCTGCACTGGGAAACAGTGAAATTACCCTGTAGATGTGCCAGTATTTGAGTAGTCGGAAGTAATTGAAGGGGTTTAGTGTTGCAGCTCTGACAACTGCCATAGCAGTAACCTTCTACATTCCTGTAGTACTCACACTGTTTTCTCCCATGGGAGAACGGGCAGATTGACAGATTGGTGACACCAGCATTAGCATGCAGGTGCATGTCAATGCTGAATCAGACAGCGATGAGCTCAGCGTGCAGAGCAAACACCTTGGAGAGATGTGTTGTCATGAGATCTGAGGTGGTATTATCACGTCACTGCCCTGCCCTGTTTCGCTTCTTATTTTTGGTCTTGTCTTGATTCGAGTCCCCTTTGGTTGGTGGTGAACCTGTTTGTTGCATTCATCTCATACTGCATGATGTGAAAAAAATGTATCCTGACATCATCTTATGCCGAGTATTTTTGTCATTTTCAAACTGCATGGTGGCTGGCTGCCTTTCATGCTAGTACCATGCTGTTTTGGAGGCGTGATAACTGTTATCACTCGCTTGTAAAATACATATGTACTGCTTAGATTAGTAGTTTTGTTTTTAAACCTGTATTTTTTTTAATTGTGGGATGCAGGTAAGATTGCTGTTCTAGGTCTCTCGAGTACAACTCGTCTCATCTGCATTTGCAGTTCAGTAGCAATGATTATATGATGGTTATGGACATGGAGTGTCAAAATGACCACACCAAGACAGGTCTCCTGGGCTTTCATGCTTTGTTAGAAACAACATGTTAGCCTTCTGTCTGATGACTACAGCTACTTGGGATTGTGAATACTAATCTAAGCCATCTGGCAGAGAAGCGTCTCCCTTGAGGTCTTTGGTGAGATATGGTCAAATAGTTCGTAATAAAAGAACACAATTATGACCTCACTGCTAAAAGCTCAAAAAAGATACCTGCACTGACAGGTGCCTTGCAGCAAAGTCTTAGGCCATCAAGCAAATAATGAGGAACAGCTCACTCATCAGTTATGTTTACCTTTTACTCACTCATTTTGGTTAAATATGATGCATTTTAATTTTATTTCAACAATTAGGATATCTGACATTAACAATATATGTAATATTATTTACTCTCAGCTCAAAACTCAGAATAATTAGAGGAGCATTCCTCTTGAGGCCCACAACTGTAAATAGTGTCCTTTGGTAAAACTGTGTAAAACACAGATTACACAGTTGTTGATACTAAGCAGCAATGTGATAATTTCTTTTGTTGTAATTATTCTGCAGAATAACTTGGCTTCAACCTAACATCTGCCTGAGATAGATAACCCTCCATGACACAAACACTTCGGTTTGTCAATTATTTCCATAAGCAGAAGGCCTAGTCAGACTGTGATGGTTGTGACATGTTATTCAGATGTTTAATTGACACTCAGTCATGGCCTTTTTTCTCCTTAACACGACTAGGCAAATATTCTGTTAATGTTTTCATTAAACTTGCCAAATCAGATAAATGCTTATGTTGCCATAAGCATTTTCATCGCAAAACTGTGTCCATGTCTGAGACACTTAATTACACATGAACTGGGTTAGACTAGTTGACTAGAGGCTCTCTAGCAAGTCACTGTACAGGTATCTGCTGTGGTTTCATGCCAAATTACATCTCATATTCCACAACTGTCAAGACAGCTAAATTTGTTAATCCTCTACGCAGGAGCTCTGCAAATTGAGAACAGCGAGGAGTCCGACCAAGGCAAATATGAATGTGTTGCCATGAACAGTGCTGGGACCCGTTACTCCGCTCCTGCCAATCTCTACGTACGAGGTAAAGTCAAATGTCTCTCTCAATTCTTGAATTAATCTGTCATTTCTGTTGTCTCAAACATTTGCAAACCACAAACAATCATGCAACTACTTGTTTCTTTCTTTTTAAATGTTGTTCACTCACCAGTGACCATGCATCTTTATATCTCTTTCTCCCTTTAAAGACCCTGTACCCTCAATGGTACATCCCACACAGGTGATTTTAGTCAGTTTGGATGATTAGAGCTTGTCTCAGGTTTATGTGGGAGTGTGCAGGCTGTGTTTGATTGACATCTTCCTCACTCTCCTGTTAGCTTTGTTGCACCTGCCAGGGTGGGACAGATTACACCTTTATAATTCTTATTCGTGCATAGAGTAATTCCCAGCACAGCTCTGCCCACCTTCAACCTGAGCAGAGTTCTAATTAGCCAGGATAAGTGAAAACACCAGTGGAAAACACTTGCAGGGCCTTTGATTGTTATGTAATTTCCACATTTGATGTCCACATTCATACCTCTGTTTCTCTCTCCTTTACTCTCCTTCAACCATTTCTGCCACTATTATCCTTGCCTTGCCATTCCTCCCATACCAATGAGCTGAACTAACCTCAACCTCCTGTTTGGCTGTGAACTCGACCAGGTGCGGCCTCTGTGAAAACAGCTACATTGAAATCGTTTCCTCCGCTGGCATTGAAAGCCATGCCAGGCCTCCTCCTTTCTTTTTTATTTTGACTGTATCGAAAGGCTCCATTATTCCCTCCCGCACGACCCAGAGCTCCTAAAGGCATGGAGGGGTCTGGAGTTTCAGGGTTTGTTTTTGTTGTGGTGTCTCCGTGAGCAGACTAATGCAAGGCAAGGGCAGCATTGTACCCATCCTTGAAAAAGCTGGTATAGGGGAGAGAGTAGTCTAGGTCAGCCCCTGTGGATAACACCACCATGTCTAATGTACATGAAACAGAATAGCTGCTCCAGTTGTTAGTGTGGGTGGAGAAGGGAGGGAGACAGTGAAAGTGTCAGGGCAAGAAACAGACACACTCAGCTATCACTTCATAATTTTGTTAAAAGCATATACAGTAGTGTATCATACAGGCTATTTTATGGATGAGTTATTCCATTGTCTCTTTCCAAGCTAAAATAAGTAAATTAACGTTTCCCTTCTAACCCAGACAAAAAATGACAAACCACTTCTTAGGAAATGTAAAATGGAATTAATTTTTTTTATTATTTTCCTCTCACCAAGATGTGCGCTACTACTGTTTAGCATCAGTATTTTTCTTAGCATCCAAAAATGTTTTTCCAACAGACAGAACCTCCTCATGGATCAGAGGAACCAGAGGTAAAATCATCCTCAAGGACCGTAGCGGCATCAAATTTACAGATTAAACACTGTGGGCTCCAGAAGGTTTAGATCTTAAATCTTGACAGGGGGAGGTAGTCAGCTAAACAGCAAAGGCGAGAAAGGGATGTAAGTCTCGTCTATTAATCACGGCATGTCTGTCACAGGTGCAAACACAGCCTTTTTTTCCTCTCAGAGGTAATTACAGTAGTTGTGTGGCGTGGCGCCAGCAGGGCCCCCAGGCCCAGCTAGTCTGTAACACCACCCAGGTAGCTGTCAACCCGTTGGCCCCCGACACCAACTTTTCCGCCAGCCTCACCACACTGGTGGAGAGATAGAAATCAAACCAACCGTAACCTTTTAAAAGTGTACTAGTCTGGAATGGAGAACAAAGGCTCTCTGTCTTTGTTACTGCGCAAGAATGAGGAGACGAGACCTGGGGCTGTGCTATCACTGAGCTGGTTGATTGGGTTTAAAACATGAGGGACTCAAGACAAGTGGCCTTTGACATGCCTCTCTTCCATTCCTGTTGTTATGTGTTTTTCTTTATTCTGAGACACCAGAGGGGAGATTTAGGGGCTTACAATGTCTGCTCTCAAGCCTGTAAACATAACAAGCTTTGGAAGCAAAACAGGTCATTTGACAACTGTTACATTTTACCATGTACAAAATTTCCAGCACAAAATTAAAATGATGCTTGTGCTATGAACAAATAAATACGATAATGTTACAATTCTTAATGCATTGTGATATACAAAATATTGCATTTCAGTGCTGAGATTAACTGTCTTTCAATATTCCACTTTTTACTTTTGAGTAAATTATAAGAATCTATCACTTGATTAAATTCACCTCCCTCTAAGAATTTCATCCTTCTTGGGTAGAACAGTAATTTGTAGCTTTGAAATGTCAATAAAATTGCCACTATTGGAGATATGAAAAGATTACCATCGGAGAAAGAATTGTGGTATTATTCTCTCTTTCAACACCCTTCTAACACCGTCCACATACACACACACCACTGTCAGACTTGCATTAAATGTGCTTGTTATGGGTTGGTGTTTTTGTGTCTGCGAATGTGTTTCTGTTTTTTTGCACTCACCGTTGCTACCTGATCCAATTCCTGTCTGCAGGTACACAAACATGCTGCCAGCACCACCGTCACCACCCTTGTCTTGACCTTTTAGAGCCACCAGAGAATGATGTCCTCATATTTCTGTATGGGAGGGGGGTTTAGTGGTGGTGGTGGTGGGGGGGTCTGCTCATGGATTGTTTCTATTTATGTCCTTCTACTTCTCATCCATTAACAGTGTGTGCATGTTTGTAGGTGTGCAGGTGTGTGTGCGCTTTGTGTGCTGTGGGTTCGCTTTTGGTGACCCTCCTCTTAAGGAGGACTCCATCAACGTGGGCAGAATCACAAGCATCCTGTGATTGTGCATGAGCTCTCATTTGTCAAGTGCTTATCCCACAACGGAGGAGGGATGTCAGCTTCTGTCTGCTGGCACTCCTTCATATATCCATGTGACACGTCAATATGTCACAGAGGATAAAGTGCTGTAGCTGGGCTTTTCTTTTACCAAAATATCTTCATGTCTGTTTCTATGTGTGTGTGTGTCTGTGTGTCAGGGAGGGACACTTACAAAATGATCAATTCAGGTCAATTTTATGAAGAAAAAGAATGGGTACAGGAGCACATCTGGTATCCTTTATATCAACAAGTACTCTTGAAGGGGGAGTAAATTCAAAGAGGAAAAAATGCCTTCATGCATAGGTATGGTGAGGCATACAAATTCCAATACCTGACACTTAAATGGATGGTAACTGTTGCTTGTCATTTGATCCCTGAATTATCCATATGGGTATTGATATCAGACATGCCCTATCATTCTATCTGTAATGATAAATAATCCAAATGATTTAACTGCCCAAAAATGCACAAAAATTGTGAAATTATTAAATGTTTCACAGCTAATTTATTTGTTTTATTTGATACTATTGATTTAGACAATGTAATTAGATAATTAATAAAGATGCCAATGAAAAAGAACAATACTAAATCATTTCCCTCTCTGGTACTGTATGTATGCATTATCTGTGCCATGTCACTGACCTCCACTGTGTCTACGGAAACACTGTTCTGTTTCATTGTGTTGTTTTCCTCTCCACTTTTTATCTTTTCATTCCTTTGCTCACCTCCATCAAATCACTTCATCCACAAACAGATCAGCGTGAAGGTTGGTCATTTTCATTTTTAATTCCCTCCCCTAAATTTGCTGCAGATTTTAAGTGAGGTCCACCATCCTTTCCAGCAGCTCTGATGAAGACACCGATATCCCTCCCCTGAAAAACAAAAATATTAAAAATAGCTCTCCCTAATCCATCATAGTATAAATGTGTCACTTTGTCTACTTGTTTGCATGAATCCTTGAATAGTCTTTGCATGCCTTCCAATGCCACTCCCCCAAACCGTGTTTCAATAAGCTTTGCCAAAACTCACAAGCAGTCCCAGTGCAGTTTGTTTAAGTCATTATTAGAGCTCTGTTGTGTTATGTAGCTGTGCATTCTTCCCAACTGCACCCATACCGTCACTGTCAACCACATCCACCAAAAACTATAGCTCCTTTCACCCTCAGACTTTCCATCCGTCTCTGTAGGCCCATCAGAGGTGTGTGATGGATTACTCCGGTATTCAGGTGGCAACCGGATTTGTCAGGTATTTAGGCAGCTACACTCCTGCTCTCCCACTGAGGGACATGGGTATCAGAACTGACAAAGCCGTTCTCAGGGGATTATGTCTGTTTTACCGCCATGGGCATCCTGTACTCAGAGACTGAAGGATGTGATAGGCACATGTTAGCCTAATGAAAAGACAGATATCCCCCCCGCCTTCATGTGATGTTGCAGCAGGAGGCCTTTTTTTATCATTGTGTTGTTTTTTATTGTTGTGTTGCAAGAGTTTAGAAAAAATGACACACTTATGAGAAAAAAGGTCACATCTACTTTTACTAAATGTGCTGTATTACAGCTAATCATTAAAAAATGGAAACAAGTAGTTAATATCAGGAGATTTGGTCCTTGAACCACAAACTTTCAGACTGAACTTCTATTTTAGAGTTAATGAATGATGACATTGACATTGTCCAAGAGAGATAATGTTTTGGAAATTATCTCTTCACTTGTACCATCTGCAAAACACTGCTGCGCAAAGAGCTGACCTATAGAATATTTAAGAATGAGTTGGCAGTGTGCTGACAGGGGGATGATCAGCCATCATGGTAGCCCAGAGCTGCTGCCAGGAAGCCTGGGAGCCTGCTGAGTCTGTGCCAGTTTGCTCAGATATTGATTGACTGAACAGGTTCTGCTATCCTTGGGCACTTTGTCAAGGCAGTTAAATTTATAGGTATCCAGCAAGCAGACAGGCAGAGTGAAGACAGGGCTTATTTTGTGGTTTTGATAGAGTCCCGGAGCCCGTCTCTCCAAGCCGCTCTCAACAGGAGAGAGGCTTCGGGGGAATCGATAACAATTACCTGCCCTCTAGTCATTTTGTTCCACAGCACCTCTCCAAACTTAACCGCACGCCATGAATTATTCACAACATTAAGTGTTCAATATACACAGGCCCCATTGACTGACTGCTCTTAGCACTGTTTAGTCTATGGAATCATGAAAGAATAACAGATACTTTGAGCTTAATGGTTTTACATTAGGGCCGCTTCTCTCAGGTTTCTCTTTTTCATGAGCATATGTTGTGAAAAATAGTTGCACTTGGAGAATGGTACAGTTGTGTGAGAAGACACAGGTGGCCACTAACATAAGTGGAATACTAACGCTTTTTTCTCAAAAGACTCAAAGTAAAGTCTGTCATGCATTAGTCATGCTGGAAATCAGATGTTCAGTCATTTATATGAGAAAATTGGACCAAGTTCCCCCTTTATCTTCTTCTCCCAGCGTACTCATGCTTGTGATCCCATTCCATATCTTTTCTCAGCTCCCGTGCATGCTTTGCTTGAGAATATCGTCCCTGTCCTGTTCCCAGGCTGGTGACACTACTCAGCCTGTCCAGTCTTTGCATTTAAAAATCAGCCTGTGAACCTCAGAATGCTGATGTCATGGCTGATGTTAATCTTTGTGGACTGTTAATGTGTGTCACTTTTTCCTGCATGAAACCTTCATTTATAATGTATAACTTACTAAAATTGTACCTTCTTGTTCATTGAGTCATTTTGTAAACTTTACATTGTTATTAATATTAAATGGTCATCATTATTCTGTCCTTAACCTTTGCTGACCTCTTTACTGTGACCAGTGTTAATTTTTTTTGCCACACACCCTCTGAAAATAAAAAGAACTGGAAAATTTTGATTTACTGTATCTCAGAAATTGTGTGAAACAACCTCAAAACCCAGATTCCTAAAAATATATGAGTGTGTTTTCTGGCTCAGACCTGGGATGTTAATATTTTTATGAGATATCGAGCCAAGTAGTTTAAGCCCACGTGATTGTACAGATTTAAAAAAACAGCAGCACTTCAATTATTTTGGGAAATTCAGATGAGTGTGAACCAGGTCCCCCTTATTATAATGCAGTCCAGAGAACCAGCCTTTTCCTGACTGGAATCTCAAAAGGTGCTTTTGTGTTTTTTTCCATTTCACCACATAATGAGGGGAATAACAAGCATGGCTATAACAACGTTCTGGTTCAAATTAGATCGGGGAGGGAGGGGTGAAGGGTGGGGGAAAGGGAAGGTGGAGGGAGACTCACATTTGAAAATCCATTTTCATGGAGACTGGTGCAAAAGAGCAATTACAGTCAAGGGCTTTTTTTCCAGAGAGACACAGAGATGTTGTAGTGCATTAGGGGAAACAGGCAGTATAAATTCTGCAGGGATAGTTTAATGCCGTTGTGTTTTGAATACATACGACCAGCAGTAGTGAGATACCAGTAGTGGGTCCTCACTAGGGAGCTAAATGTTTGGCTTGTCTTGGTTTTCTCCATAATCAAGGTTAAAGAAGTCAGAGCTCCTCCTTCATACATTCAGAACATACTATGGTAATGTTGAGCATATCATACATTTAACAGGTCTGACACTGATGGGTGTTCACATAGCATTGTCAAGTTAGGTTTTCTTTACCATGTCAAGTGGATAAGTTTGTTGTGGTTGCCAAAAGTTACCTGAAAAAGATCTAAAGTGTGTAAATATGGCAGGCAGTTCTTGTGTATCTTTATTTAGATAGAAAACAAGTCATATGTAAATGCTGGCTGCCTGTTTATTCTGGGCCAGCTTTTCAGTATTGCATGGAGCCACTGCATCGGTGTTTGCCTTGTCCCTGGCGACGTCAACGGGCCCTTCTTGTCTCCATGGGAACCCCCTTTTAATGTCAGCCTATCTGCATATCAGAACTGCACAAAGAGAGGGAGCGAGAGAGTGAGAAAGACAGGCTGAGCAGAAGGAGCCAGAGAGATGGAGCGGGAGGAGAAATCAAACAAAGCCATCACCACAGGGTCCCTCAATGATGCAACTCTCACTACCATTTGACACTCTGACAAAAGAGGGCCAGACATAGTCTCCAGCAAAACTGGGCTATTTTTTGATTATATTCCCTTTTGTAGGCAAGAGGATAAAACACCCCCTCGAAGTTTTCTTGTGAATTTCCAGAGCCATTCTGTGACAGTCCTATTGTTCCCATTGTGCTCGCCTTCACATTCGGACAAAAGCGATCAGCCCTCCATTCTATTAGCTTTTAGTTAGATTTTTGAGTTAGCTTTTAGCCTTGTGGTGTTGTATGGGGCAAGACCATTCATGGAATCACAAAAAATCATATTCACCTTACATATCCTACCTATTCACTATTTTCTCCTGCTCCTCTTCATCCCCTTAGTGCGAAGAGTCCCACCCAGATTCTCCATTCCACCCACCAACCAAGAGGTGATGCCAGGCGGCAGCGTCAACCTGACATGTGTGGCAGTGGGCTCGCCGATGCCCTACGTCAAGTGGACGATGGGCCTGGTGGAGCTGACCAAGGAGGAAGAGATGCCAATGGGACGCAACGTGCTGGAGGTCACCAACATCCGTGAGTCAGCCAACTACACCTGCGTGGCCATCTCCTCTCTGGGCATGATAGAAGCCACTGCTCAGGTCACTGTCAAAGGTGAGAGCTGTTGTTCAGACCAATTCAGACTTGTTGTTCTATCTATCTATCTATGTGTGAGGTTGTTGCGGTAACCATGTGAACTCTGCTGTTGATTTGAGTCACCCACAGATTTGTATTCTGATAATGAAATGTTATAAAACAGAATAAACCACTTTCAAATGTCCTCTGAAACTTCTTGTACATAATTATTGCTGCCCATCACTGTGTTTTTTGTTGATCCTGAGAGGTACAAATTAAAGGCTGTTGCTGTTTGTAGTCTTTTTGTCAATGAGCTTCGATGTCAGGGCTTGTATGTGCTTCTTTGTTGAGTCCTTTTTTTTCTGTATCAAAGTGTTTGTGGGAATGTGGCTCAACCCTCCTGTGTGTATGTGACTCTGGGAGTGTGTTGTCTACCCATTGCAGCCTCTCTTATCAGTTGTCGTCTGTATTGATCCCACTTTCCACTCAACTGATCGATACACAGTCAGTTAGAGGGACCACAGCAACACAGACCCCCTTCTTCAAGGAAGCCATAATGAAGACCCTCTGTTTTGTTTGTATTTGTCATACACTCACAATGGGAACCACTCTTGCAATTTTCTTGTATTGTCAGTAATGACCAGGCCGGTTATAAAACACAAAATTGGGATTTCAGTCTAGCTGTTCTATTCATTTGGGTATAATGGCTGCTGACAGCACTATAAGGATTAGCTTATGAAACAATCATTTCAGTGCTATAAGTTACAGAATGGAGAATTACACAACCAGTTATGTCTTTTCTCCTCAAGAGCTGATTTTAGCTGTATTGTGCCTACATTTTTAGAATCATTGCATTAAATGTGTCAGACGTCCAATTTCTTTCAAATTACCCAGTCCTAAAAGTCTATTCTTGATATCAAAGCTAATACCCTGCTTCTCCCTCCTCAGCCTTGCCAAAGCCCCCCACCTCCCTCATTGTAACTGAGACCACAGCCACCAGCGTGACTCTCACCTGGGACTCTGGAAATCCAGAACCCGTCTCCTACTACATGATCCAGTACAAAGCCAAGTCCTCAGACAATGGCTTCCAGGAAGTGGAAGGTGTGGCAACTACCCGTTACAGCATTGGTGGCCTTAGCCCCTACTCGGAGTATGAGTTTCGTGTCATGGCTGTCAACAACATTGGCCGCGGGCCGCCCAGCGACCCTGTGGAGACGCGCACTGGTGAACAGGCCCCCTCCTCGGCACCTCTGCACGTCCAAGCACGCATGCTGAGTGCCAGCACAATGCTGGTCCAGTGGGAACCTCCCGAGGAACCCAACGGGCAAATCAGGGGCTACCGGGTCTACTACAGCTCGGACCTGACGGCTCCGCTCAGTGCCTGGCAGAAACACAACACCGATGACAGCAGTCTGACTACCATCTCAGGCCTGACTCCTGATATCACCTACAGCCTCAGGGTGTTGGGCTTTACCTCCGTAGGTGACGGGCCACCTTCTGACATCCTGCAAGTCAAAACCCAGCAGGGAGGTGAGCAACTAACCTTTTTTTTTTTCCTGTGTCAGTTGTGTAAAGTTGCCTCTAATTATGCTTACATATAGTGTCAGGCAAGGTAAAAGCTTAGGTTAGGCATGTATAGCTAGCTGAAGGTCTTGTCTTTTATTTGACCAATGTTGTGTGTATTGTAGGGCTCATAAGGCTATTTGTGTATTAGTTTGTCTTTGCCATGCAAATGCCTTCCCATACACTCAGTTTTAGGAAGGTGGTTATTGCTGCTGATACTGTGGAGAAAATTTTGCTTTAGTAATGTGCTCTTTTTATTCCTTTTATTCTTCAACCTGTGCCCTCTTGTCCTCTGTACCCAGTCCCTGCTCAGCCGTCCAGCTTTGAGGCTGAAGCCGAGTTGGACAGCCGCATCATGCTAACATGGCTGTGGCCCGTACAAGACCCCATCACTAAGTATGAGCTGCAGTACTGGGAGGCCGGCTCAGATAACAAGGTTAGAATACAACATGAAGTTATAACTATTTAATGACCTGGTTTTCTCTCCTACTATCTATCTGTCTAGCTGTCTGTCTAGCTATCTGTCCAACTGTCTGTCTGTCTGTCTAGCTATCTCATTTACACTTTCTCATATTCTGCTGTGAGACTGCAGCCGAATGAATCTTGCTCTTTATGATGCAATTGCTCTGAATGGGAAGCAGCAGCTGAAGCAATGTTATTGTAGTGATGCAGTCAACTTCCCAGCTGATGAGAAAGATTTACCGTGGTAACAGACAGCAAAGTTGTTCTGTTCTGGCTCTCAGTGTTGTGGCCCTTCATTCAACTCTGCTGGAACACTGCACCAGTTGTAAACTAGAGGACAATTTGTTTTTGGAAGAAGTTGCTCTCAAATTTGGCTGTATTCTCTATTTGTGCATGTAGAAAGGAGAGACAGCAGTCTAGGCTCAGTTGAAGATTAATTCCTCCATACAATGTCCACACAGTACAACAAATACTACCACTTTAGCTCAACACATGAAAAGACATGCATGACTGTCTTTGATTTGAATTCAGTGGCATCTTTCTGTCTGTCTAATTTGAAACCCTCCAGATACATGTGACATTCAATCCAGCGGGGTCCTATGCTGTGGATGGTCTAAAGCCTGACACCTTGTACCGTTTCTCGCTGGCAGCCCGTTCTGAAATGGGTTTAGGCGTCTACACCCAGGCCATCGAGGCTCGCACCGCCCAGTCCAGTAAGTCCATAGTTTTTCTCCCTTGCGTTGTCTCTCTCATCTGTCTTATCTCTTTTTGTCCACTAACCAGTGATTTTGTAGAGTAACAGTCACCCACAGCCGGCTGAAGCAGGTTTAGGTTTAGGCAGCACAGAGTTGAGTTTCATAGAGCTTAAATCAGACAGCATTGGCAACTTGAATGTCAAGTCAATTTCAGCACAACATAAAATGCTGACAGTGCAGCCATCCCGGTCAGCCTCACACGTCCATCACCTCCCCTCTATCACCAACACTAACCCTCCTGTCCATCTATTGGAGGGAAGGCCTTGTGTTCAGTGTCAAAGGTACGTTTAATGTGTCTTTTCCCCACATTTGTGAGCTGTGCTGTGTTATTTTTCCTCATATCATTATGTGCTTTTACAGTGCCAGCACTCAAAATGTCACTCTCTGCCAGCTGACTGCTGATTTTTTTTTGTGTGCAGTGCATTTGTGCTTTGCCCACATTCTGTATAGAACTACATTTTATTAAAAAAAACAAAAGGTTTACATGAATAATTGTACCTAAATGCAACTCTGAAACTGGATGTGTACAGTTTGGCCCCAATACTGATCCTTAGGATTGGCTCGGTACATCTCTAGTGAACTAATTGGTGTTGGTAGACATTGTGTTTTACTTAGCAGCGGTCAGTTCAAACCCCAAGCCAGTAGTCATTAAAAGTTTTTTTTTTTTAAATACCGAAATTTTATTGGTACATTTTAAATAGACACATTTTCAAATGCCTCCAAAGAAATTCCAAAACATCAGATGAACAGGAATGCTCCACATTAAAATTTCTGTGCAGTCAGTAACAGGATCACTGTGGCTGCAACATTAGAATAGAAAAGAATACAAGATACTAGACAGAAGGTATGGATATTCTTTTTGAAATCATTCCCCATGAGGATGCACAAAATCATTGAAGAGCTAAAACCTCTGACAACCACAGAGTTATATAACTGGCAACTGAGATCACGAGTGGTGATGAGCATTTGGAAAACAGAATTTGGATGTCATGCAGCAGGAGGATGGTGTGCATGAAATAAGCGACAGTCTTGGGAAGGTTCTGAGGCAAATAGGCAGTGGGAAAGTGTGACATTTTCTAGTACTGCATTTAAATGTTTACTATCATTTTTTAACAATCAGAGCAATGAACATAACTGAGCTGTATTCGTATTTGTTTGCAGTTTATATATGGACAAACAGTACAGCTTTACTACACAGCTAAGGACTTGACATACTGTAAAAGTTGCATGATACTTAAACCGAAAACTGAATGGGAAATTGTACAAATAACAGTGATTAAGATCATTGAAAATCATTAGTTCAAGGTGTAATTCATAATCAGATTTTAAACAAAAGGTTATCTCCAACGGCAAAAATCAGAACACCGGATGGAAGCCAAATCTTTTACAGTAATACATGAGGAAACACTGGACAACAACTAAATGTAAGTAATTGTATGGTGATGCTCTCAGTGTTTTGTTTACAACATTTATGTTAAATGAGGTAGATAGATGTGCTTTATCTTCTTCATCTATAATTTTATCTCCTCCCCCTCTTTGTCTTGCTCATTTTTGCCTCCGAGGCATATGTATTTCCTGTGGTGTTGTCCTCCCCTCATCCAATTTGACTTTGATCTAGCAGATTTTTCATCAGGACCTCAATATCACAATCTATTCTGCAAATCATCATCTGTTTTGATTCAGTATGTCACCTTTTCGTAATACACGTGGTGTTGTCAGGTCTTTGTAGTTTTCTGTCCACTCTCTTGTGGATCAGGGATCACCTGATGAGACTCGTTTCTCTGCTGTTTAGCCCTAATGTTTTGAAAAGGTAGAGTTTCATGTTCTGGCATTAGTCTATTGGATTCCTATTTGAGCTAACTGTTCATTGCTCTGCTTATTAAAAAACAAATGCTTTATAAGAACACCTTGCTTTGAATTTTATTTTTCTTGTTTTGTTTTGTTCTCTTTTGAAGTGGCCTTTTTGTATAGTTGAATAAGTTTGTGATTGAGTTAGATGCATGTAATTTATGAATGCTATTGTGTTTGTTTTCAGTGTTGTTCTTGTTCCCTATTTTAAGATTGTTTATTGGTTTTCTGTTTTTCTCTGGACTTGAGAGTTTACATATATTTTATACTGCAGCTGTTGTAAAAAATTTAATCTTATTTATTGCAGTAATCTTATTATTCCAGACTTCAGGTGTAGCTATAGATTACTAACTCTATATAGTCACATACTGTATATGCTATTTGTGTTTATACACATACTGGGACATACCAGAAGAGTTTGTGACTAGAAAGCATAGCAGGGTGAGGTGGACAGAATATAACTGAATCTGGCTTGTCGATATTATATCTATACATTAAATAAAATAATTGTGTTGATGTCCTGTTGGCCCAGTAGTTTTAAGACCAAAACCATAGTGCTACAACAATGGCAGTTCGATTCTGGTCATTCAAATCCAAAGGGTTAATAACAAAGTAGCATGTTGGTGTGGTAAATCTGGAACATTTAGGAATTTGCCCCATTTGATAATCATAACAATATTGTTTTCCATTACAGTGGCTACAAACCAGATGTCGACAATAGCTGGAATGTTCATAATTGTTAGTGATTATGAAATGATTCATGTATGACTTCGGAGACAGACCAGTATATCTCAGCTGCAGAACTGAGCAGGGTCTGACAAGCACTGTCATGAAGCCCAGAGCTTCTGCATCAATGTGCGAACACCAGTCAACACTGTCAAGCACTCGTTCACACACTTGCACATCTATGGCCAGTTTATTGCTCCCCCTGCATACTGCGAGAGGCAGCAGAGAGGGCAGTTAGGGACAAATTACGTCTTTATAAAAACATTGCCTTGTAAAATTTTGGCAGATTTTATATTCGGTTCAGCCCACCCTGTAGTTTTGTGGCCTCTCGCATAAATGTAGTGCCAAACACAGCTTCAGCAGTAGCCTGGTAATGTGTTTTTGCAGCCAATCTCTCAGTCCAGAGGCAGTATAGTGTTTAGTATGGAAGCTTTTTGTATTCAGTAAAAAAATTTAAATGACATATTCAACTTGCAATGTAATATTATCGAATTTATCACCTGCAGTATGAGTGCAAATTATTTGTGAACAACAGATTTTATTTTCCAAGCTTAATTTGTAATGCCTGTCCCTATTTCCATTTCATAAAAAAAAAATGCATATGTAGTGCAACAGAAAATACAAAAATCTGCTCAAAGGGAAATGTGTCAGATGAGCAGGAAAAATATACAGTTTCAGATTTCATTTGAATCTTAATTTTGCATACTGTAGGCGGTGAAGCTCAAAAATATTACAATGACATTTTGAATTTTACATTTTAATTTTCATATTGACTACTATACAAAAAGCTTTCAGTTTTTTCTTACGTTTGCTTGTGTTTTTGTTTATTTTTTGTTTGCTTGATCCGTGCTCCCCTCCGTGTGGTTGTGCTCCCTTCCCCCTGCAGCCCCATCCGCCCCCTCAAGGAAGTACATCTGGTCAGTCTGAGCTCCACCAGCCTCAAGGTGAGTTGGGTTGCACCGCCCGCCGCTAGCCGCCACGGCGCCATTGTGCGCTACACAGTCAGCTACCAGGCCCTGGCTGGAGAGGACACGGAGCGGCATGAGGTGACGGGCATCGGCGCAGACGCCACCAGCTATGTGCTGGAGGCCTTGGAGAAGTGGACTGAGTATCAGGTGTGGGTGAGGGCACACACTGACGTGGGCCCAGGCCCTGAAAGTGCCCCAGTGAGGATAAGAACCAAAGAGGATGGTAGGTTGACACCTCCCCTTAAGCAGAGCGCTCTCAGACTCTTCACATCTCTGTTGCTTGGGGCTCCTTGTCACAATTTTCCTTTACTCTCTTCAACTACTACTGCACATTTCTCTGTGTCCTGTTGATCAGTTTTGAGCTAATGAGGCGATAGTGGTAGCAGAGGGAGTCACCTTCTCTTTTTTTCCTCCTTCCAGCTTGCTCTTCAACACTTTACATCTATGAGAGGTTAAGGCTCATCACCCCTGGGCCTCAGCTCTGCACCACTTTCTTCTGCTTTCACTGTTTAAATGTCTTCTTGTTTTCTTTCTTCTGTTCTTAGGAATAGAAGTGGAGCAGCTCTTGCCTCTTTTTCTCACTCATTCCTCGTTTTGTTTGCAGTTTGATAGAGAGCAGCTGCCCCTAAGAGAGAGTCGTCTATAATTAATGTGTTTGAAGTTTGATGCAACACAGCTAATTTCATACCGGAATTAAGGACATTACAGACACTACAGATCACTAGACCACATGCTGTCACGCAAAGGGTGTTTTGGGGACACAGTAGACATAGAAGGTCTAAACTGAGTAGAGATTATTTTGATTCATGGCCAAATCTAGTATCACTTCCTTCTATAGAGCACCCAAGTCTATAAAAAACTTAGGAGTCATTATGTTGATAGTTTTTGGCTCCTCATCACAAAACACTGAACTGAGGAAAATCACTAACTCAGCATATTTTGACTCTTTCCCCTCTCTCTGTCTGTCTCTCTCTTTCTGTCTTACTCTGGCATTCTGCTTTCCCTCCCTCTCTCCCCCTTTTTTCTGGTTTCCAGTGCCGGGAGCACCCCCCAGGAAGCTAGAGGTTGAGGCCATAAACTCCACAGCAATCAGGGTCACCTGGAAGCCACCCCTGCAGGGGAAGCAGCACGGCCAAATCCGAGGCTACCAAGTCATCTTCTCTCGGCTGGAAAACGGCGAACCACGAGGCCAGCCTAACATCATGGACGTTGCTTTGCCAGAGGCACAGGTACTGGATGATGTCTCACTCTTGTCCAGTCTTTATGTGTCTCTCTTTCACTAGCTATAGCTGTCTTATGTTCATTTCCCATTATTTTCATTCTCCACTGCTCCCCTATTCATTTTCATTTCTCTTCATTCACACTTCATTTCCCCCATACCGAGTGACACACATGGAATTTTCTTTCGATTGCATTACCCCCCCCCCCCATATTTTTTCCCAGCCTTCTCCACATGTGACATTTGACTCTAAATTGGTACCCTGCTCCCACAGCTTTGGATTAGCTGTCGTAACAAGATCCATTCTAATTCTACATTAATAGCTATTAAATATTTTATATATGTTTCAGGATGGGGCTTAGTGGAATCAATGTACTTCTCTTTGCGGTTTTAGCAGTAATACATATGCACTGCCTTGTTACCATGTTTATAAATTAGAGTTATTTTCCTGACGCCGCCCTTTACACATTAATGCAGGCTGCTCCGAATCGCCCAAAGCTGTGTGACACCGTGAGATGGATGAGAGATTGTAATCCTTAAGAGGGATTCAGAGATTCATGAATATCTTAAAACCAAAACCCCACTCTCACTTTTTTTCTTCTCTTTGGGAGAGAGGAGACCAGCTTAAGAGCCTCCTTCTGATTGTTTGCCGGGAGTAACATTTGCGCGAACACGCATTCACTTGCACCCTCGATGGCCTCACACAGAAACATCTAATTTGAACAAGTAAGCGCTCCCTGGCCGCAGGAATACCATAAAAAATCTGAACAGCGTTGCATGTGTCTCTGAGCAGCGTTTGCTAATAGATGCTTTGCTGCAGCATTAAGAGAGACCAACAGGTTGCCGGTTCAGTTCCCAGGCAGTGCACATGCTGTACACGTGAGGGGAGCTATTAACCCTCATTTGCTTTTGCAAACACCCCGCTGTCTTAAGACTTATCATTTCAGAAGTGGAAGCACTGTGAAAGTCACCTTGAAATGACGTGTCAGATCCCAAGTGAAGCTAAGTAGAAGCTTGTGGATCCCAGTTGTGTAACAGTGCATTCAGTGATAAATACATAATGAGTCATTTTTTGTGTGGTTGTCAAGCTACCCAAGTGGCCCATCTCACATGGGACTCTATAGCAATTTCTAAGCATAAAATTAACATTAAGTTCATTTTAACATTAAGTTCATTTTAGCCAGATAGAGCTGAGAATAACTGTGTAAAAGAGGCTCTGGCTGATATCACCTGGCCATGTCTCTACGCCTGGCCAAATGGTCTACCCTCAACTCTCACAGTCCAACACTACAGCAATAGTTTCTGGCAGCTGCTGCTGACAGTTCATTGTTATCTGACTGTGTACCAGAGTGCTTGACAGCCAGGACAGCATCGTTTGGTCTGGAAGAAGAGAAAAACATGGTGGCTGCTTGTCTTCCTGGAAGTGTTTTCTTTATGTCGACATGTTTAGCGTGACTTTGTTTTGGGTTATGCAAACTGAACTGAACATGACCCCACTTGTTGTGCAAACAATACTCCTGGCCAAGTCTCATTTGTGCCAGGTTCACACAATAAACACAAAGACACACTGCAATTTGGCACTCAGGATAGAACTCTCATGTTCCAGTTTGGTGTCTAGGGCACCTCTCAAACTCACCGTCCCCTACTTGGCAGAAACCTGAATTTCTCCTCCCCCTCTCATGTCCTCCTTTTGCACCCTTCCTTCCTGAGAAGCCGGTTGAGTAATTACCAGAGGCTTGCGTGCAGGTTGGTTACCCTTGATTGAATCATCTCAACACAACAGATTGTTTTTATGAGACAGCACTGAGTAGTCAACCTGCAAGGACCTGCCCAGACGCCATTAAAGACCACACAGTTAGCTGACACTCCCTTGTCCACCTTCGCCCAACTGGTTTTAGAACAATTCCTCCTTTTCTCACACATATTTCCATTCACGTACCCCAACAACAAGTGGAAAATACAACGCAGATAACAAGAGCAAACATGCTCCCTGCTTAGATCAACCTTGTAGTAGGCGTTCCAGCTGGCTGAGAAGAGTTCATGACTCATCCTAGACTCATGCAAATCCCTCAAACGCACACCTGTAATTGATGATAAATAAAAGGAAAAAAACAATTTTCTTCTATCTTGGCACATCCCATAGTGTTTCTCTCAAGAATTTGCCTGTGTTGTGAAATCAGTTCCATATCCGCCCTTTCACCTGCATTGGATGCACAGTAAGCCTGCCAGGAGGAAAATATAAATCCAGATTTTCCAGGCCTCTCACAACATAGCACAACCTCACCTTAGACTTCAATCACAAATCTAAGTCGACTGATTGGACTGCAGATTCTGTTAAAATCGCTATCACCTCTCCCCTTGTCTTTGTCTCTCTGTTTCTGGCTCCTTCTCTCCTCTTCACCCTCTCTCAGGGTTAGCTGAAACGCTGGGAGGAGAGCTAGGAGAGCTTGCCTGTGCGTGGGTGGTTTAAGCGCCTCTTTTCTTTTCAAGCAGGAGCCCACACAGCGCCCTCATTTCCCTGCTAAATTTAAACCAGAGGCCATGTTAACAGTGTGATGTTATCGACCCCTTTCCAACCATATTTGTGTTGGGAAAGTGGCCTGAACCTGAGTGGGCAACTCCACACCATACAGCCTGCTCCATCACTATGCGCTCACTGCAACCTCTAGGCTCATGTTTTACATATATCTTTCTATAAAAGTTGGCGGAAAATGGCGTGATTGAGTTTGAAGCCATTAGACACTGTCTGTGCTTCTATACATTTTCTGCACAAGTTTGCCTTTATTCAGCACTACTTTTCCAGGTTCATTTTGTTTGACCACTCATGCGTTTTCTGTGGTGTGTGTGCGTTTGTGTGTGGGAGCGAGCGAGGCAATGCTTCACTGCCTCTACGGCCTTCACTGCCTCAGATTGGAGTTGAATGTGAATCGGGGAAAAAAAGAGAAAAGAAGAAGCACCTCAGCCCGTTTCACTCCATCAATCATGACAGCTCCTTCTCTTCCACATCACTCGTTCCCCCCTCATTCCCATTTTTATAGCCACACATCTCAGCCCATGTCATCACATTTGCATTCACCCGCCTGCAAATTATACCGCTCCGTTTCCACAAACGACGCTTATCAGCAATGATGTGTTTTCAGCTTGCGTTGGCATTCGAAATATAAATGGGGGATAATTTATAATTCTCCCATGGATTTAAGCAGAAAGCAAAAGCAGTTGTGATAGAAAGGGATTAAGCCCAAGATGAGATAGGAACTCTTGCGAACCTTAATGTGTTCGCTGCTCTGTTGACATACTGAGTGGAGTTGACGGTAAACAAATTAAGCACGTTGCAAACTGTTATTCATGGATTTAAGTAGCAGCTGTTCTTAAATGGTACTATTTAGTGCCCCGCTACATCAGGGGAGCATGAGGCAGCACTTTTTAATGCGTTGTGTGTGTCGACCAGTCGCTACTGGGACCATACAGAGGCCTTGCTCATGCGTCAGTTAGCTGGTTGGTGATGAAGACCCATCCACAGGGAGGAGGGCAGAGAAGTTGGGTCCTTTGTCTTTTCATATGCCAACAGCCAATGGAGGATGATGAAAACTGTCTCTTCAGTGCACAATGAATCAAGAGTGTGAGGCTTGCTCTCTTTGTTTGTGAAAGTCTGGAGTTGCAAGAAGGGAAAGTTGGGCAAGCAGGAAGGCAAACACCCCTGCCAAATTTTATCTTGAAGGCATGTATCTACTGTATAGACTTCACGGTATTCTTCTTAAAGGACTAGATCACGTAAATTACAAAAATTATCTCAAGTACCTCTAATGGTATCTGGATGGTATCTAAAACATATAGATTAGCTCAAGTTTTGAGATACGTATCTGCCTCAAGGGCTGAACAATAAGATGAAAATATCTAATTGCAAATTTGCTTGCCAATATTGCAAGTGAGATTTAAATTTATAAAGTAATTCCAGGCCTGTATTGGTGGTCTGCATTACATTAAATAAAGCATAGCCACAATCCCAAGCTTATTTCTACAAGAAAAAATCTGATAAATTGATGCAGTTGCTTGTTGTAGCTTGTTGTTTAGGGCCTCTCAGGGTCCTCTTCTTTTTAAACCTTTCAGCTGTAGAAAAGTCAATTTACAAGTAAACTTAAGTAGTATTCCATGGAAAAAATCACTAATTTAGCATTTGAAAAGATATTACTTTGGTGGTATGAACAACATTACTCAGTAATTTTCAGAAATAATCATAACATTCAAAAGTAGCGTTCTCTTTAATAACAGCTACATAATTGTACACTGGTAATAATGACAAACAGCTGGTAAATCTCATCTGACAATGTTTAGATATTTGACTGACGACCTTTAATGTTGTCTGCTCTGCACTTTTGCTGTTGGAAAGGATACATGGCTGTTGAAGTTTTCAATGTTGTGAGCAAAACCAATGAAATTCCATTCACCTCCATTGTATTATATTGGGGCAGACAATGGAAATCTACAAACATGGATCTCTCATATCTGGATAAATAAAATCCAAACTATCTGCATGGATTGATATCAATAGAGGTAAAGGACAAAATCCACCACCACCACTCCACCGGCAGCAGTTAAGTTATGCACCCTAATGTTCAAATATAATTGATTGCCGCCACCACCCTCACCCACCTTTCTTCCTCAGCCCCCCTTCCTTCTGTGTTCTTCATTTTGTCCCACATCAGTGTCACCAGTGTCATGTCTCCTGCCCCTTGTCAGCCAGGCCACCCATCAGTGAACTCCTCTGCAGTAACTGAACTGTGGAGCGAGTTTCTGGTAAACACCAGCAGTTGCGTTCTGCATCGATGGGGTTTGATGTCACAGGGCTAGCATAGCAGCACTGGTAATAGGATTTCACGCTCGGCACCAACGGAGCCCCGCGGCACGAAATGGGCTTTCACTTCCCCCGGGAATCACTTGGCCAAGCACAGCGAGCAAGGAGAACATTTTGAAAACATATTGAAATATAATGAATAAAAGGCCCTCCCTCCATTTCAGAAAGGAAAGAGGAAATGCTTCAAAGATTCTGCATAGTTTATGCTTTATAGTCACAGTGAGATAGTTATCATACTGAATAGAGGTGCTCTGTGATTAAGGAAGAGAGAGGTTTTTATTGGATTCAAAGGCAAATGAGAAACAAGGCAGTGCATCATAAACAATAATGAATTTCACAACCATTGCTCAACTTGGCTACACAATTACTTTTATGCCACTCAACTTGTCTTCATTTCTTTCCCTTTTTTTTACTTCCTCTCTTTCATCACACTCTCTCTCTTTGTGTTTGTTCGACTGCATGACTCTGTTGACACCTACATTCATCTGTCTTTGAGCGAAAAAAAGACTAGAGCTTTTTTTCCTTGCCTGTTGTGTCTCTGACTCATTTCTCCCCCCGCCCTGTGTCCTGTGTCTTCTCTCCCATCAGTGGAATATTGAGGAGTCCACCGAGCATGTGAGTAACCCTCATGTGTGCTGCTGGGTTGTCTTGCAGGGAAAGCTCTTCTCCCCTCTGCAATTTGGGGGTGCTGTGTGTGCTTGTGTCTTTGGATTATGAGTTGTGTGTGTGTGTGTGTGTGTGTGTGTGTGTGTGTGTGTGTGTGTGTGTGTGTTTGTGTGTGTGTTTATTTCTGTGTGTGCCATGCCTGTAATCCACACGGTGTGAATCCTCATGAAAGATCTTAACCCCATCATAACCACAGCAAGAGATATGTGTCCTAATGATTCCTGGTTTTTATATTTATTTATGTGTGTGTGTGTGTGATGTTCTCTAAGAGCTACTACAAGCACAAAGCATGAGGATTATTTTCCACTGATGATTGCGTACAAGTCTAATACTTCAATATTTTACCATAAGACAAACTCGTAGTAACAGCTGGGCATTCACTCAGATCTGAGGCACTTACTGCAGTGAGTATTCAGTGCTTTCCCTCGTCATTGAGCGTACGGTGCAGTCAAAGGCTGTGTGTCACTATCCTAGTGTGATGCTGACATTAATCAGGCTCGCCTAACCTGCTGTCTCACCTACTGTTTCAGATGACATGTCTATCTGAGAGGAGGAGCTGTGTGTTTTATCAGCTCCACACATTTCCTAGATTGCCACCAGCCTTTCATGTACTTTTCATTTGCCTGGATGGCAGCTCACTGTTCCATGGCTGTCATCCAGCCCTTTGTTATGGCTTATTACCTCCTAGACGTCATATTGCACTAGCATAAATGCAGAGCCTCTTACTGTTCCTAGTCAGAAATTCAATAGAAACCTGCTAGAATAAAAAAAAACACTGCTTTCAATATTCAAAAAAGTGCAAAGAAGTTGTTTAAAAAAAGGTTTATAGCTTTTAAGAAACCGCATTAAGGAATTAATTTGAGCATGTTTCCTCTGACAGAAACATAGAAAACTGGTTAATCAATCCAGTGACCACCCACAAAGGTTGATGGATGATGTTGGAGTTTTTTTGTTTATCTGTTTATATATCAACACTGGATGGGTTTTTTTCTTCATAAATGAGCCAGCGGGATGTGCACAGATCATTTTATTTATTTGATAACAGCCAGTTAAACAGAAATCTGTTTGCACAGCACACATGGCCAGATTCCTTCAGCTACACCCACATGGCATGAGTCAGACTTGCCTCCTCTCCCTCTCTTCTTAATGTGTTGATTAACACCTGACAGACACAGAGCTAGACACTGTCAGAGGAAGACATCTGTTCACACATCTTTATTATTTCTTTAGCAGCCATGTTTAGGCCATAGCAGTTTGTGTGCCAGGTAGCTTATGTAGTGTCACTAGCCACAGAAAGATGTCAACAGCAAAAACATTACCATGTCTTGTTGACCCACTGCATGTTCACAAGTAGTAGAATTTTGAAGCAATTTCTAATTTTTTCAGATAATTATGGCATTTTTAATGCAAATCAACACAAACAAAACACATCAAACGTTGTGCTTTAGCAAAAGAATTGTCTGAAGGGTATGTATTTGTTTTAACAATGCTGCCCATTTTTCCCCTGGCATTTTCTTCCCTAGTGAGGATAGCGGTGTAGGGAGGCTTGTAGAGAAGAATCCATTTCTATAACTAGTCGACTTGATAATCTCTGTAATGCCCTTTGGTGCTGCTCCAAGCATTTGCTCTGAAGGAAACTTTGAAGTCTCGCTTTTTCTATTTTCTGCTGAGTTTCAAAAGTGTTACTAGACCCGATTTGACCTTGCCAGAATAGGGGGGGAAAAACTCTGTGTCTGCCATTGCTGAGACTGTTAAAGCCATTTTGTATGATTAAAGTAATGAGACTTCTTCCATAAAGTTAAAATGGTTTAATGATACAGTAATTTAGAATTTTGTTCCCCGCCTCTCTTAAAGGCTAGTATGGGAACACCAAATGCACCTTAAAGAGAGGGGCAGTAAAAAGCATTGTCAAACAGTGCTGGCTTATATAGGCTGTTAAATGTTCTTCTGTGGTTAGGAAATTAAAACTTCATTAGTTAGAGAAACAGCATTAGGGCAAAGCTGTATAATATTCCAAGAGTATGAGAGGTTTGCGAGGAGATCCGGCAGGAAGGCTTGTAGGCATTGGCGTATTCGTCCTCTCAGTGGCCCTAGTCAGAAACAGACAACTCCAGCATGTGTGCTCAAGCCGCAGGCATTAATTTGTTCTTGGTATCGAGTGTGCGCTCATGTCTGCGTGTATTATTGTGCGTGTTCACATGTGCACATTTATGGTGTGTCTGTACGTGCATGCATTCTGTAGTGTGTGTTTATATACAGTATATATACATTGGTGAGTATATGCATTCTTGTGTGTCTATGTCTGTTTACATATGGGCTTTGTTCAAGCTCAGAGAGTGTTTAATTCCAGCGTGTGTGGGTGTGTTTTTATTCAGACTGATGCAGTCTGGTGAAGTGAGTGCCAGCACTGCAGCAGGTTACCAATAACAATGTGTTACCTCAGTTGTTTGCTGTTTTTCTGCTGTCTGTTCCTGACTGTTCAGTTACTGAATTGTTCAACCACCTTAGTGTGTCTGTGTTTTTGTTTAAATATTCATCCCAACTTACATGGGAATCCAGAAGGCAATCATTACCAATAATCTAACTTCATTATTAAAGAAATGAAATGTGTAACATCTGTCTGATGTTTTTTCATCTTAAAGAATTATTAAGAGTTTTTATGATATGTCCCACAGTTGGAAGTGTACTATTTGTGGGCTTTTACAGATTGCAGTGTAATGATGATCCTGAGCTCCTCTGGGTATAATCTCATGCTTATCCATGCAGCAGGCATGAACACTGACACACTGGTGATGTTCTTGTTCATTTGGTTGGTTTGTTGGTTCCTGGTCCTATTTGTGTGCCTTCAAAACTTTTCTCTGTTAAATGCTTCAAATGTTTGGTTCCTGTTATAGGCAAATTGATCAAGAAACTACAAGTGTTTGGTGCTATGTGGTTTGTGATGGGATGGGAGCTTGTGTGAGAGGGGTTTCTGTTTTGTTTGTTTTTTTTTTGGTTTTTTATGCCATTGAGGCGGCCTCGCTCAGGCTCAGTGATTCTGTTTAACCTCATGATTTTTCCATTTTGCAGGAGGCCATCATTGGTGGACTGCACTCTGAAACCACCTACTCTGTCACTGTAGCAGCTTACACCACCAAGGGAGATGGAGCTCGTAGTAAAGCTAAAGTCATCACCACGACTGGAGCAGGTCAGAGTCAGTTTTATCAGGGTTATCATGTTAAACATAGGATATGAGCTATCTGTTTACAGTGAATGCTGAGGTATTATCTTCAAGGCTTAAAAGTGATAACCTCTGTCTCCCTCATTCAAGAAGGTACTATGATTAGAAGACTGTCCATGTGACTTGAATTTCATGTTAGTTTTAGAGGGATGCTAAATGTATGTTAGCTTCAACGCCCAGACTAGTTACCATAACTTACAGCTGTTGAAGTGCTATGACCAAGGCAGTTAACCCTCATATGCTCCTGCTGGTGGATATTTGTTATATAGGGCAATTTTCAAGTATGAAAATCTTCTTCTTCAGCAAAAGTTGATTTTGTTAAAATATACTTGCATTTGCATCAAGAGTTAGAAGATCAATACCACTCTCATATCTGTCCGTTAATTAATGACTCTTAATGCTAAGCTAAGCTAACCTGCTGCTGGCTCCAGTCTTATATTTAATTGACAGATATGAGAACAGTATCAGTTTTCTCATATAACTCCATGAGCATATTTCCCAAATATTGAACTATTACTTTGAGGGTTGTTTAAAATAGTTTCATTTACAGGAATTACAACACAACTTATTATTTTCTTTCTACTTTCTACTTTCTCAGTGCCAGGCAAGCCCACTATGATGATCAGCACCACCATGGGCAACACAGCGCTAATTCAGTGGCAGCCGCCTAAGGATATGGTGGGCGAGTTGATGGGCTACCAGCTGCAGTACAAGCGCATTGATGAGGAAACCTACACATCACGCGAGCTGAAAAAGACTGACGACCATTACACTGTCACTGAGCTGCACAAAGGCGCAACTTACGCCTTCCGCCTCAGCGCACGTAACCGCGCAGGCATCGGTGAGGCCTACATAAAGGAGATCAGTACCCCTGAAGACGTGCCCTCAGGCTTCCCGTTCAACCTGCAAGTCACGGGACTGACCCAGTCCAGCACCCAGCTGACCTGGGAGCCCCCACTGCTGTCCGAAAGGAACGGCAAGATCATATACTACGTGGTTGTTTACAGGGACATCAACAGTCAGCAGAACACCACCAACCGCACGGCCGACACGCACATGACTATCCAGGGCCTTAATCCTGACACCACCTATGACATACGGGTGCAAGCGTTCACCAATAAGGGCGGGGGACCTCTCAGCCCCAGCATTCAGAGCAGGACCATGTCAAATGGTAGGACACATGGCTGACATTTACACAAGAACATACCAGAGGTGTTTGATTTGAAAACATAAAATCATGCACACATAATCATCACACATACATCTACACACACAACCTTGCCCACAACATATGTGAGCATATACATGAACACCATATCACCTGCTTATATTTTGAACACTCTATAACTGGCTCTTTTTCTGTCTTTATCAGTGCCATGTCTTTCTCATCTACCTCTCAGTACTATACAGCACTGTGTTTATTGATTTATAGAGTACTAATCTCATTACACGCTACAGTCACATTACCATGCCTCCTCATCCTCCCTCCCATTAGACACAAATCTAAAGCATACCCAGCATGTACCTCCTCATGCATTTAATAATCTTATAAATGTAAGATTTCTTATTTATAACCAGCTGTGTGTGATGCCTATTTTAAGACATATGTTGTCAGTCCAACTGCCATATACATTTCTTGGTAATCACAGAGATCTCTGCCTGTTGTGTATGTCTTGTTGTGTCAACGGGGGGAATAAATGGAACATGCTTAGGGAGATGAAGGCTATTTTTATGTGATCTGTAACCAAGCATGAATGAGATTGTCAAGTTTGGTCATAAGGTATCACCGTGGAATATATTCACATTGTTTACTGAGGGGGTTACTTGCTGTACAGTAGTGTGAAATTGAATTACGCACAGAGATTACATATTGTGGTGTACAGGATGTCATACTTGAGATATTAATCGAAGGATTTTCCCACCCTAGATTTTCCCACCCTAAACTTTGGTGTCAAAGCTGTCACGAAAACATCTGTCCTCCTCACCTGGGATTTGCCACCAAACTACAAATCCCAAGTGCCTTTCAAGGTGAGTGCCAGGATTTCAGCAATCCAGCAGTCCATTTACTCAAGGACAGACAAAAAATGTTACCATGAACACAATTTGCATAGACATAGACTTTACGTTATTGATCACTTTTCAATGGTTTTATAAACTATAATATTTTGTAATGTTGTTACTATTATACTTGGATAATATTGATTGCAATAAGACATTGTAAAATCTCAGATTTTTAACCAACAGAATAAATACAGTACAATACAAGAATGGTAACTGGATTTTTTTTTCACTGGAAAGCTATTAGTGTCATTGTTACTTCAACACAATGTATAACATGTACTATACATATATTTGTAACATAATTGTATTGCAGCGCAACACTATTAGCTGTTAACACTTTCACCAGGGTGTGATGAAGTGACTTTCCCTATTTGCACTGAAAAATATGAAAAGCCAGATTCATGCTAATTTATGAGGTGTAATAACCTGTCAAAATGATATTATATCAATTCCCACCATATGGTAATCGGGCAAAGACAATTTAAAGTGTAAAAAAAAAACTATTAGATATACACCAATGGGCAAGTGTGACACTGAAGCACATGAGATGAGACATCAGATGAGATGGGCGCCTCCCTTAGGACCATACTGCTTTTGTCCAGGTGTGCATCTATGTGCGTTAGAGGGAGTGACAGAGTATTGCATTTGCCTGGAGGATATACATTTTGTGTATGTATGTTAACTTAAACCATAACTCCAAGTTTTCTCTTGTGTGGTCACAGATTTTATACAACCAGCAAAGTGTGGAAGTACAGGGAAACCTGAAGAGGAAGCTGATCACGCAGCTGCAGCCAGACACAGACTACTCTTTTGTGCTGACAAGCAGGGGCAACATTGCTGGGGGTCTGCAGCAGCAGGTGTCCATCCGCACTGCCCCTGACCTGATCAAGACCAAGCCCAGCACACATCAGGCTCAGGGTGGCAAGATGACCATCAACCTGCCTAAGGTCCTGACCACCACTCGTGTCAGGTCAGTACTGAGACACAATAGGACCGAAGGCACAGGCTAGCTCTGACTCTGGGCATAAATCCACCAATAGATGATGATTATTGTTAACCAGTAGACTCAGTTTTTTTGAATTAGCATAAGGGATAATGTAGTTCCATTTGTATTTGATTCTTGGCTGCTGCAGTGACCAAGCTTTCCATCAGCGATCAGTAAAGTGTCTTGTGTAGCCTTTTCAGGCTACCTGTATAAAATATTAAGAGGGAACTATATATTATTGCCAGTTAGTATTGAAAGTGTTATTTCTCAAAAACCACCCTGTGGAACTAAAAATATGGTAACATTTAAATTAGGCAACACTGTTTTTACATATATTTGTGCAAATGTGATGAACAACAATCAACCAGCAGTTAAATCACTGAATCATTTAATCATTGACAGTTAATAAAAAGTACATTTACAGTTTGATTTTATGCCAAGTTGAAATGTATAAACGCTACAAAAAACATCCAATTAAATTAATACTGTAAGTAATGAAGAGAAGAAATGAACAAACGAATTTGTACTTGAAATGTGTGCATTTTGGGCCTCGTTTGTGGCCCTGTGCCCCTAAACAGCCACTAAGTTGTTGTCAAAAAACATTATCATTCGGGAGCTAATTCAACTGCAACTGTAGCCCCTTTAATACAGCCTGTTCAAGGTGGGAATGTTGCACCATTATCCCACCTCGCCATTCTGTATAAAACATACAAACATGGAATGGGGAGGCATTGTTGTTCCGCCATTGAGCCGGCAGCAGAGGTAGTAACAGAGCTGAATTGACATCTGTGTAAAATGGGGGAGTCGGTAAAACCGGCAGGACAGGACGGGTGTGACGTTTTGATTATGTGTTATGTGTGTGACCCACCACCGGGGGATTTAAAAAGCAGCTAGCACCAGCAGTTAGCAGCTAACTCACAGTAACTGAAAATGTCTGAGAATTGGGGAGACAACAAGGTCCGGGAGCTCCTTACCATCTGAGCAGAGGAGAGTAATGATCGCTGCCCGACATGTATTTTATACGTCACACTAGACACCGATGCTGTTGTGTTACACGTCACGCCTCTTTTGCTTCCGGAACGCCGGCATGCTATCTGAAATCACACACTGTTGTGTTGATTGAACAGTGTTGTTTGGTTCAGTGTAAAAAAGCAAAGCGGGCGTAATGACAGGTCCTCTTTATGGCAGCATTGCGGAATCTCTTTTTAAAAAGGGATTCTGAAAACTGAACAGCCTGTCTAACAGCAACAGCACCACAAGTGGCACACTTTCATCTGATCAATACTAAACCTATTTTGAAACTTAAAACCGCAACTTTTAGTCTCAGCCAACTTTATGACACAGTGGCTGATGATAATCGAGACTTTTAACATCAGGTCGAGCTTTATTATCTTTTGACTCAAATTGTTAAGAGCAGAATTGTGCCTGACCTGACGAGTAAAGCCTTTTCTTCAGATACACACATACACACACATCTTAGTAGGGGGAGTGCACAGGGTTGATTGGTAAAAAGATTACAGGGCTGGCCAAGCTCCAGCAGAGATTGACAGGCAAAGAGTGCACGTGATTGGGCATGGAAGAGTGGAGGTATGTGTGTGGGTGATGGGGGGATGAGGAGTCTTGTTAGACATGTCTTCTCCCACTCCCAGACTTGACTGACTGTTGAATCACAGAGTCGAGGCCTGGAGAGGAGAGAAGCAGCTGCTTTCACTGTCAGCAGCAGCTGATTTTACAAGTGGTTGAATGCCGCAGTGGGGAAAAAACTTTGAGCTGAGAGAAGACGGACACAAGAGAGACAGCAAGAGAGAGCCAGCACATAAATAAGCACAGACACAGATGTTTGTACACTGTGTACTCACAAGTATGTTCCTCCATTCATTTCGTACTCCTTAGTTTAACCCTAAATTCCTAAATGTCTTTCTGATGTCTTTTTTGTCCTTCTATTTTTGGTCTTTATAATGATAGCAGTAAAAGAACACATACATGAGTAGTCACATAGCTGGTCCTATTAACCTAAGGAATCCTATGGGGATGTCTATTAGCTGAAGGCTCCTCTCACTGGGATAGTGTTTGTTCCATTCTGCATGGCAGATGTTCTTAGTGATTAGCCATTAATTGGAGTATGCAGTGCCAATCTGCTGGTGTTCGACCTTGTTCGACCCGCTTGTGTACCACTCAAGTTTTGAATTCAGCCCAGCAAGCCTCACAATGAAAGTATGTCTCTCTAAATGTTTTGACTGTGTTATTAATGTGCTTGGCCCACTTTGATCTCAGCGTGTATGTGCTTCAGTCAGTCTGTCTTAACACAGGCTTTATTTTTCTTGGCAGGTGGTACTACATCGTGGTGGTGCCGGTGTCCCAGTCAACGCGGCGGTGGAAGAATCCAGACGAGATGGACCTGGATGAGGTGAGTGCCAGCCGGTGGCTGATTGGCTAATGTGCCAGGTCAGGGGTCACCGATAGCATCTCCCGTTCCAACTGGGTAGGAAGTCACTGGTTGTAGCTAATTAGCTCTACCCTTCTGGGCTCAGGCGGGGGGGTGGCAGGGCAGAGAGATTTTAAACAATGACTCACTCGGGCAGGTGGGGAATGTCCTGATTGGATGCCAGGTCTGCAGACAGTACCCATCTGCTGAATCCAACAGTTTGAGTGCCCAGAGAATAATCTTAATCTTATATAACTATTAATGTAAATGTTAAGCAAGTAAACTTTATTTATATAGCACTTTTCAAAACAGTAGTTCCAAATTACTGCTGTACCTCCATATTTTTCTTTGTAGTCTTTATAGTCAGGGTTTGGCAACTCCAAACAAAGTTTTACATAAGGTATTCAAATGAGGATGAAGATTTATGACTGCTTTATTATTCTTTTGAATAAAGGTCTTCCTTGTCCACAAGAGAATTTAAGCTAAATGACATGCCTAAATATTAATAGCATAATTTTTTAGTAAACTGCGTGGCTCGTTGGTTTGAATCGCTGTTGTTCAAGCTCCCTGAAGAAATAACAGAAGAGACCAAGAGAGGGAGAGAGATGGGACTCCCTGAGTCATTAAACACTGAGCAGGCCATTGTCTCCTCCTGCCGACATAATGATTTAATAAAGCTACATCTGGAGCAGCACATGAGACATCAGTGACAGAAAACAAAATGCTGCTGAAAACACAAGGCTGCAGTGCTGTATGCTCCTGCTCATTTATTAACCAAGCTGGCAGTCATGCTGAGATTGTGTGCTGGAGCAAGCGCTAATTGCTCACTTCGTAGCTTGGCTGCATTGTTTGCAAAGTTATATCACTGAGCAAAGGGCATTTTAGCTGTGTGGAATCATTATCTGTTATTTGGAGGCATGGTAAGAACCAGACCTGGACAGTTGCTCTATTGCACATAAATTACTTAGGATTTTTTTCACACACAACCCTCAAAGATTTTTTTTTTGCCCAAAGTCCCAATAATTGTTGTGAGGATTGCGCCTTTGACGTCCATGTTACAGTATGATGCAGTAAATTTAGTCTCTTTACTAGTAAGAAATTTATTTTTTCTTGCTCCTCCTCCGATCAGAGGTCAGGGTCCTACTCACTTTGACTCTTTGTTGCCAAACTTCACCTTAACCTTTGTCCTCTATGTTTTCCACAGCTGCTCAAGTCAAGTGAAGGCCCTGTCCTGAGGCGCAGGCGTCACCTGGATTCCTCCAAGCCTTACATCGCTGCCAAGTTGGCCTCACTGCCGACCACCTTCACAGTGGGTGATGAGAAGAGGTACAATGGCTTCTACAACAAGCCCCTGACCAGTCCACAGGAGTATCTCTGCTTTGTCCTGGCCGTACTTCGATACGAAGGGACAGACAGCACTGCTAATTATGTAAGACACACATACACACACACACTAAGTAAAACTTACATTTACTGATTAAGGACAGACAATCATTCTTGACAACATAACTGTCGTTGAAGTAGTTCATTATTTCTGAATGAAGGCCCCTCTTGGATTTCTTAGATTAAAACCTGAGCCTGTTCTGTATATTTGTACATTTGTACCTTTTCTATTTTCTGACAAACAATTTAAGTTTATCACCCATCCTCAGGCTCTATCTTGCTGCCCCTTAAGTGTTTCCAAAATGGCAGTGGCAAGCCAAATTGTTGTTGTTTTTACTGCCACTTACCCTTTAATACGGCCACCTCTAAAAGTCATTGCAGCTTGTCCTGATAACTCCCTTATCAGTCGACAATGACATCAGAGATCCAGCTTTGCCATTTTGGCAGGCAGCAGGGCCCCACGCAGATCTCTTTACAGTGCTTATACAAGACTCTTGGCTTTCTAAGTGGAGGCCCCATGCACTCGTCAAACAGCACTAACACAGAGGTCCAGCTCTCCATGGGATGGTCTCGAGTAAACTTCACTGCAGGAAGAATGAGAGACTGAGATTGCTTTGGGCTCCTCCACTATCCGGGACATGCATATTCAGTAGCTGGGCCTTTGGCGACCACAGGGAGAGAGAGCGAGTGCTCGATGTCCGAAACCAAATCTCAGACTTTTTACCTATTTCTTTCTCTTCTCTCTTTCCTCTCAGCTCTTTTTCTCCCGATCACTCTCTGCTTCCCTGTATCTCTCTCCCTCACCCCATCTTTCTTGACCGTGAAGAGAGCAGAGGAGATTGATTAGTGCGGCTGGAGTTAAGAGGGAGACGGAGGCCTGGTCATAGGGCCTAGGGAGCCTGTAAAGCAGGCCTGAATCCCTTGAAATGCTGCTTTAAATGTCCCTAAAGCCCCCAATAATCCCCCACTTCTTTGCTCAGACAAGGGGAGGGTGGTACGAAGGAGGCTATAGCGGGCAGCCATGATACACTTGACTTCAAAGGAGATGCTTAAACCCATCACTGCACAACACTCTTACTGCACCTGCCAGACACACCAGGTTGTCTTTTTCTGTGTACTCCCCCTCCTTAAACTGTGTAGCACCCTCCCACCTTTAAACTTAATAGCTTGGATTAATCAGGCTTCACTCACAGGGTGAGTCAATCAATGTGTTTACTTTCACTTCAGTAACCTGGTTATTGACGGCTTTCTGCAGTAAAGGTTTACAGGTTTGCTACATTGCTGGAGAAACTTTTTTGTGACCATGTATTGACTCAAATGGTTTTATCACAAGGTTTTTACATGTACGTATGTGCATGACAAAGACTTTAGACAGAGAAGGTATCGCTGCGACAGGGATCAAAGGAAAGATCATTACTCGTTGCAGTGCGTCCTTGTACCCAAAATAATTTTATCCAAAGTCAGACTAACACTGAAACTGAAACAAGAAGTCTAAATAAGTTGACATCCACAGTTGACAGTAGACTTTCTGTAAAAATAAAAAATAATCAGACATGTGCGCACATAGAAAGGAAAAACTGTCAGTTTCTTACTACAGAGCCTGTCCTCTCACTGAACCACCAGTCCAAAGTCCCTGGGAATCAAAAACCCTCTTCAGGCTGCATCATCATACTGTGTTACAAATTCACTCAAAATATGCCATCCTTGGTTCAAAATTACAGTAGGGCATAGGAAAGAAATCCAGTAACTGACCTGCTACATATGATAAACATAGGATTTACAGTAAAAAGATTACTGCAGTGCAATCAACACCTTGATTTATTAATTTCTCGCAGTAACCTGGTTTCTTTTGTGCATGAAAACATACTGAATTCTGAGGTGGTGACTACAGGCAGGCTGTCATTGATCGCCGCACAAATCCCCTAACAGCACTCTTTGGGAAACTCAGATACCACAGCAGTGTTTGTTTTTGTCACCCCCAACGCAGCACTTGCAAACATTTATTACCAAACACAAACGGGTACAGAAGGTAAAGCGCACAGCGAGTTTGAGCAGTTGGCAGAAGCTGCCTCGAGCAGGATCTTCACCAGACCCAGGAGAATAAGACAACAAGTACTGGAGTAAATGACTTGTATCTTTACTACACTTCCTAGCCACCACCCAAACTCCCCCAGCGTAGATCAAACAGGACTGCCAGGGTTTAATAAGCCCTCGTATATCAATGGCCACAAGCAGCCAGCAGTGGTTGGAGGGAAGAAGAGAAGGAAGGAAGGCAAAGGGGGATGAGAGAGAGAAAGAAGAGAGTGTGCCTTCATGTCTCCCCAGCACCCAAGGCAGATAAACAAGCCGGGGGAAGTGTGAAATGGGATGATAGATGCTGGGTGTGTATAAACAGTATCATTTAATTCGAGAAGAGAGTGAGGGAGGGAGGTAGCATGAAATATTGTGTGATGTGAGACAGAGAGGAGGGGTGGTCTTGGAGAGAGGAAAAGACGAAAGCCAAATTTTTTGTCTTGTGTCCCGTCCAGCCTGTGAAGCTCGCATGAGAGAAAGTGAACTGATGGAAGAGGAGGAGACTGTGCTAATGTGTGCTTTTCTTTTGATAAGGGAGAGGTGAGCTTGTGGCGCAGAGAGAAACCAAAACAGAGAGTTTCAAATGTGTTAACCACAGTTTTCTGTTTGCAGTGCTATCCAGGCATTTATATTCTACTCACTCTCAAAGAATTGGCTTTGTAGCACTAATTCTGTTGGTGCTCTGGGCTCAAAACACCCTTAACATGGAAGACTGGCTTCTTTTGAAATTCAAAAGGCTTTGACAAACAATATGAAGAGAGAATTATGAAAACAAGATGCTTTTTCTAGCAGAGAGTATAATCATATTCAAGGCCAACTTTTCACCAAGGGTGGTAGGAATATAGGCATCATCGATAGGATTCTCTGTTCAACTGTACTATTATCTGCTCCCAGTGGCGTCTCCCTCTAGCGATGCCTCCAGATATCTGGATACTTGGTATTCAGACAGCTAGTGAGGGAAAAGTGCAGTTTCTGGTGTTGAATGGGAAAGAAGACATGTGAGGGAAAAATAGAGTGGAGGAAAAAAGTATGAATGGAGAACTACAGTATGAAGGGGAAGGGTCGTCAGCTAGCTCATAGATTTTTTTTTATGCTTAATTTGACAGGGACGATACACATAGGCATTGTTACATTTAAATAAAATTTAAAATTAATAATAATAAAATTTACTTCCACCCATAACTAATTTGCAGTCCTTTGCAGGGATAAAACACATAATAAAACACAATCATAGAGACAAACAAGAAAAAAAACCATACTCACACATACTATCATCTTTCCCTCTCAGGTTTTGTACATCTGTTTTTTTTCTGTCTCTATATCTCTTTTCTGTCTCTATATCTCTTTCTCTTGCCTTCCTTCTCCCTCCCTCTCGCTGTCTCTCCCTGTGTCTTGCAACAATGAGGAGAATGTGGGCTCCTCAGCCTCCCTGGGGAAGCAGAGCGAGCAGCAGATACATAATGGGCGTCTTTGCATGTTTGTTTGTTTGTCTGGCGCACACCCCTGTGGCTTATTTAAGCCACTTTTGGAGAGACATGGAGCTAGCGGGGTCAAAGCCGAGTTGAAACAAATGTGCCTGTGCTGCGCATAGCGGATTCTGCGCTCAGGGGATGGCGGAGCAGCAGCTGACTGGGGAAGTTGTGTAGCCCACGGGCCAGATAGCATACTCCATATACTGCTACTACCATAACACCTCTGCCTCAGCCTTTCTCTCTCTGTCTCCTCGCTCTCTGCCATCTCTCATCACCCACTCTTTCTCTCTTGTTCTCTTACTCCGTCTCAGACAAACACTTACGATCATACACACACACTCTCAGCGGCTGCAGCCTAGACAAACACACACACTTGTGGAGGCTCAGAGGAGCTTGATAAGGCTCTGAAAAACTGACTCTCACACATGCTCTTACACACATTTGTTTACAGACTTGACACACAATCACACACTTTCTCTTTTTCTCACTGACAGATGCACACAGTTATCGACATCCACATTCAAATACTCGCCTGTGTCTCTTCTCAGTATGGATGTGGTTTAATAGAATTTTATCAAATCTGAATCCAATATCTAATCCTCTTTCCAAATTCGATTCCCTTTTAAACCTATTTTGGTTTGGCTCTCAACATTTTTAAGCAACTTAAGTTATAAATAACTAAAAACCGAAGATTACACTGAGGTCTGTTATCACTTTTTGTTGACTGAGAAGGCACTTCAGTTTTGAGTGGCAGCTTAATTATCGTTCACAATTTGTCAGCACAACCTGAAAATGAGATCTGAGCAGCATACGATCTGAAATGGTGATTAAATATCTATATTAATATCGACACATTGAAATAGCAGGTGTAGCCTACTTACTTTGGTGGTACTTAATGCAAATTTCTTATGTAATTAAGGTTAATTATCTACAGTTGAGACATTTCGATTGACTAAAGTGTCAGCCAGCAAAGCCTGCTACCTTAATGTTTTATACATTGGTCTCATATATCCTTAATAAAAAAGAATTGTAGGTAAAAGATTTAAGATTCATTAGCCTTTGAGATGAGTAAATCCAGGTATTTTGACATGGAGTTGACACTACATCTCACATACACAAATCCACCCATGTCCATACTGTACACATGCATTCACACTGACTCAGAGTGGTAAGAGATACACATACACATATATTTACTTTTATGTCTCTCACTGTCTCTGACTCACTCACTCTCAGGCTCACACATTCCTTCCCTGCACCATCGCTCCATTGTGATACCACTCTGCGAGGGCTGAGGCATTAGGAGCTGCGTGACTGAGCTTTTATCAGATATTAAGGCCGTTCAAATGGATGATCCCAGTACTTTGGCGTGACCAACAGACAAAAAGTCCTCTCTTTTTGTTCACCACTCCTCTCCTCTCGCTCTTCCTCCCTTATCCTTCTCTGAAAGCACAGCTGCAGTCATTTGTTACACTACGCAAAAAAAAAGTTTTTTCTCAGGATTCCCTGCAGGGCCACATCCTACAGTCTTTTTTTGGCCCTCCCGAAGGAACTGGAAGCCTTGTGGTGTCGTCACATCAGCAGTGTCCCACCGCTGTGTCGTTTCTCTTTGTTCTTACATAATAGGTTCCTCCCAAAGGCACATAGAACGGGAGAGAACCGGTCTCATGTGTCTGGTGTGTGTATCTCTGCGTGTGAAAGACAAAGACAAATGCAAAACATTGCTTCTGTAAACTACCGCTGTAATATGAAAATGTGAGTTGAAAACTTGAGTTATCGTGTTTCTGTGCCTGACATCAGAGCACACTGGTTTGCACGTACGCATGTGAGACATGCTGTAACACTCACACACCCATACTGTAAATTTTTCCGGCAGTTGCCCAAGAGTAGGAGAGATAACAGAACTATATGACAGAGCACAGGACTCTTTAAACTCATCTCAGCTTATCTTTCCAATTAATATCTGCCTGTGTGCCGAAGAGCAGGCTGCTGTGCGGCTAATGATCCGGATTACTGCTGCCTGCCGCCCCGCCACTCTCGCTGCATGCTGGGAGCCCAATTCCCTTCGAGGGCTGCGATCTGTCACCCATGCCCCTCCGCGCGCACCCCCCCCCACCAATCTCCCATCGTCATTCAATAGGAGGCACGCTGAGCTCTAATGACAGATGCCTCACACCTCCCTCTTTCTCTTTCTCATCTGTCACCTTGCTCTCCTGCAGTTGGACTCCCTCTTCTTTCAGACACTTTTTTTAAACATCATACTGTGTCGCCTCATGCACCCAGTCCTCAGACACACACTCACGCACACCTCCCCCTGTCATTTGAAGACGAAGGAGTGAAGAGATGTCTCATTTACAAACGCACCCTCACCGCCACCTCCTCCTCCACCTCATCCTCTTCCGTCACGGTGTGAACACTAATGAAGAAGAGATGAGTCCTCTCCTGTGCCCCCATTTATCTCAGTGGCCAAGGGACATGCACACTCATCCCTGCCTCTCTGTCTCTGCCTCTCTCACTCTCCTGTCTCACACTTGCTCTGTCACCATCTCTAATGTGATGCAATGCTTTAATAGAAACATAATAATAACTTCATTAACCAAGATGGTGATTGTTTTTAGGAAAGTGTCTTTTGAGTTAGGTCGATAGCTTTATGGCTTGTTCTGCTGCATCCTTGAACCGTGGCCTATTATTAGCATGAAATTACTTGGTTCTCAGGGTGCCAGAAACAAGAAATCTGCAGTCAGATATATTGATATTCTTTCTTTATCAAGGTAGATTTAGCTAACACTATATATATTCTTAGTATTTCATTGTTTCCAACATTGTTACATTAGCTATAGAAAATACTATATAATAAGAGGCTGCCTGTTAGCGTGTCTGTCATTATCTCCTATTATTTGCCTCTTCTCAAATTTATGACAACAAATTTATGACAACAAATTTATGACAACAAATGTATGACACGTGTCCTTAGCATCATCAGAAAAGGGCATTTCTTACCTTGAGTCTGTTTTGAGGTTTTGTTGTAGTAATAAGCACCTGCAGTTCTTCACGTAGCCAGTATATTTGTGAAAACCAATACAAAAGGTAAAAAAAATATTCAAATGTATAATGTTATAGCTCTGAAGTGACTTGGCTCTCATGCACCTGCACTTTCCCTCTTTTCTTCTCCCTTACAGATGACATTTTCGGCCAGTCCCTATTCAGACCCAATCCAGGTCACAACAAGTATGGCTCAGGGGATGGAGCAACCCGAAATGTTGTGGGTCATGGGCCCAGTGTTGGCTGTGGTCCTCATCATCATCATCGTCATCGCCATCCTGCTCTTTAAGAAGTAAGGGGTTGTGCTCAGTCATTCTTCTCTGTGTTTGTGTGAGGTTGAACTGCAGTGACACTTGTGATTGTAGATTTCGTTTGGTTGCATCAGGAATTGTAATGAGACATGATCCCCTCTGCCACTTACAGGCTGCTCACACACCAAACAATAACATGCAATTTCCATACCATAATATATAGTGTAACGGGAAAGGAACCAAAGGATTTGTTGAAAATCGTAATTTCGCTTCACAAGAACTGGGCCCAGTTGGCCATTTTTAACAGTACTATGTGAAGTGTCAGTTGAAGTGGCAGCTGACATTGCCTCCCTAATGAAAAGCACAGCTTGGCTGTCAAAAACCCTTAGTTAGGAGTGAGAAATGTGTTTTGGCCAACACCATTGGTCATTTCAAATAAGAAACAGAAGGCTGCAACAGAGGGCTTAACTAAAAGCTCAGTCAATATCTCTTAAAAGCACTTCAGCTTCCCCTGTGCAGCACACCGTGGATGCACACAGGCCAACAAGGTCCAGGAGGGGTACAAATAAATGGATAATGATACAACTAGTGGTGAAACGATTAGTCGATCAGCTGGTCAACAACTATTTTTAGTAATTAATCATTTTATGTGATTTATTAAGTAAAAGTGCCGAACATTTGCTGCTGAGGATTTGCTGCTTTTCTATTTTTGATATCATTGTAAATTGAATATCTTTTGGGTTTTGGATTGTTGGTCAGACAAAAGATTTGAGAATTTTGGGCATTTTTCCTTTAAAAATGACTAAAATGATAAATTAATTATAAAGATAGTTGCTGATTAATTTTCTGTCGATCGACGGTCGATAAGATTGAAGCTCTAAAATAATCATTAGTTGCCGCCCTAGATACAACCAGCCTGTCTTAAGGCTTGTTAGTATTAAACAATTATTTGTATTTTAACAGAGGAAGCAATAATAATAACGATAATGTGGTTTGGACACTATAAAAATACCATTTAGATGGGAATCCATTTCCTACAAGCCATTATTTGCCTCACTTGGCTTCTTCCTGATTATGTCCTACCTCCCTATCTTCTCCTGATGGCTGCATTACAAATTCTCCATTTCACATCATACCTATTCTCCAACCTGCCATCCACAGCCTCGCAGACTGCTGTGTGGCTGCCGTCTCCAGCAGACTTAGAAAGGGGCTGGTTAATAATAGGCCTTGAGACAGCTCACTGCTGAGTAGCACATCCTCTGTCTGGAAGCCCTTTCTCCATGTAGACACAGATCGACAGGAGGGACTGTGGGGAGGTGGCTGTATGCCCTTTTCAGTGTGGACTGGCAATAAATGTGCAAAGGAATAATCACACCCTTGCTCAGGTTGTTATTGCTACCTGCATATTCGCCAAGACCAACACCAGCAGTGAACAATGATGAGGTTATTCTCAAAAGTCTCCAGTGAGTGTGGACTAACTTTTTATGCTGTGCTTTCAAGATGTGGTTTACATTTTTGGAAGAAATAGTACAGAATTATAACAAACTTTGAGTTAAGAAGTTATAGGTCCATATGGATAACAATTACCTATTAATCCCCCCCCCCCTCTTTTTACCCCCTGTGAATGCAGCAAACAGGAAAGGTGGGTACTGTCACTGTTACACCAGTCACAACTTCATTTCCCACCACCCTTTCATTTGTGTTGTGAAATTGGTGGTATTCATCAGCTCTTTAGGGTTGCAGGGTCAGCTTCCTCTCAGCTCCAATGGGCATTAAAAAAAATCCACTCAAATAGAAATAAAAGGAAATATCTTTAAATTGGTGTGTCTGATCTGATTTGTTCAGTTTTACATGACTTACAAGACAGGAGAAGCAGCAGACTCTGCAGCCCTTGATAACTGGGGTCAAAGGAACCCCCAGGTCACGTCTGTATACCAGTGCATGTTCCACATCTAGTGCCAGTGTTCCTCCTCAGATCGTCCTGTATGCCATGGTTTGTCTCCGTGCTGTGTTTCATTATCCAGCCAGTGTCAGTGCGCCCCTTCAGGATTGGCCCCATCTGAATATGCCAAGGCATCACCTGCTGCTGAATGGGCCATTGTGAAGTAAATGCCAGACAGGGAAACTGCTGAAAAAGAAATGTTCCCATCTTTTAAGCTGACATTTTCCACAGAGACCCATTCCTCCACTTTTAGCCTTTTTCCCCCCTCTCCCTGCTTCCTCGTGGCAGGAGTCTCAACAAAGGGCCCTGTTCTACCCTCATTAAGCGCACCCTGTGCTGCACACACACTCATACACTCACTCTGTGTGTGTATATGAGTGTGTGTGTGTACTTACATTCTCACATGTCTTAACTCTCACTTTGAGCCTGAGATAAGCAATCTCATTGAGATTGCTGCCATGTTTACTCTAGCCCAGCACTAAAGTGTCATGTAGATTGGCATCTGATTGGGTCAGAGGGAGACATGAGGGGTGTGGAGAACAGATCACAGATGCCCATCTCTTTCACCCCTTCCCCCAGCCCAGCCCAGCACCAGCAGCGGTCTCTGGGAAAACCGGATACGGTCTGGCTCAGCTCTTGGCTGGAGAGGAAAAGATACTTGTCATAGATTAGCCGTCACGCTGCTAGCATTGGCTTAAGCCCCTGCAGCATAAGATAACAGGTGGCGGTGAGGCCCAAGCCCCAGTGGCTGAGGTGGACTGGGTTAAGGCTGTGTGTGCACCACCAGCTTTATGTATTCTCACCACACCAGGCTTCAACAGAAGGCTCTGCTCCTGCCTAAAACCCACGCTCGCCACTTGCAAATGGAGTGCAATGAGATGTGAAATTTCCACAGGGTGCCCTGATGCTTCCTTCCGCCCATTTCCATTTGCAGTAAGAAGGCTTGTGAGTCTGCAGCTGTATCTGTGTGAGTGTGTGTAGTTGTGAAAGTGAGTGAGGTGGGAAAGCATACATCTGTGTGCCTATTTGTGTGTGTATGTCAACATATGCTGGCTGTCTGAACATTAGAATACAGGCAGGCTGCGTTTACTATTCCTCTCTCTGCCTGATGGACAAGGCTACGGTTGACAGAGCTGAGCAAATCCGAGCTGTGCTGTTCTGTTCTGTGCTATGCTAGACTCAGCTAGTCCGGGCCTGGCAGCGCAGGTGCTGCAGAACTGGTCTAATTACCCAGTGTTGTGCCACCCAGCTGATGAGCTAATTACAGCATCCGCCTGTTTTTCTCTCAATCTGGAAAGCCAGTAAACACAATGTGTTGTTAGCACACACACACACACAGTAGCGAAAATTGCACATTTAAATCTATGCTACACACAAACACACACGGTCATGTACACATACCCACACAGCAGCTGTCACCTATCCAGCAGCAAACAAACCCAACCTAGTCCACTCCAGGAAAATGATGGCGTTTCTTCAAACACATTAAACTCCAGTTGGCAAACTAATGGGGGTAATGCCCTGGTACCTACTGTCTCTTGAATTGCTGGTCCTCAGGACTAGTTTTGAGAACCATTAACTATGCCATTAGCCTCATCAAGTGTGCAACACAGTGAAAATGTGTGCATTTCCTTCAGTCCTTTTTTCTAACCATATAGAGGAAACATTGATGTCATTCTTAATCATTCTGTCATTTCCACTTCCAGTTAGCTTGAGGAATTGATGACTACATTAGAGTTCTCGTATTAAGCATATAGGTGGTCTCGGCATGATGTGGTTAACGCTATACTGTTTGTTTCTGCTACCTCAGGAAGCGGGCATCACCCCTACCCAAAGATGAGCACTCAGGTGGGGTGAAAGACTCCCTGCTGGCCAACTCCTCCGACCCTGTGGAGATGAGAAGACTAAACTACCAGACCCCAGGTAATAAACGACAGTCTGGCAATCATACATGTAGTTACAAATGGTAAAGTTTGGTCTGCTTTCCCTCAGCAACTAAACTTGATAAATTAGCATATGTTCAAGTCATAATGGGATGGGTGGTAGAGATGGGAAAGATTCCCATGTAGTTGACTTGATGGTTGTATGATAACAGCGTTGGTCATGTGAGGATTAAAACACTGTGCAATGACAATATAACACCATATCCATTAAATTTGGGTTTAATAACATTAAACGACAGACTTTGGCTGATGTAAGACCAAAGATTTTTCTTTGGTTTTCAGCATTTCCCATTCATAATTACGACTTGGATGTTGACATGAACGCTATTTACAAGTCGGAAACTGGAATTCATGATAACTCCAATATGACATGAACACGGAATCAACCTCCACTTGCTCTCATGGACCTCCTTAGTGGTAAACTGAGGAAAGTTTGTGGTATTGGGCAAGTTTGTTAAATATTGAGTGAATGTCTATACAGTGTTAAGTGTGTGAATTTTGGACTGGAAAAGAGTGCAAGTTCAGTCAACTTTCTTTTTTTAAACTGAGTAAAAAGTATATACTGAAGGGGCTTTATTCCAAAATGAAAATCCTCCCTAAAATTCATCACATGATCCTATCTTCAGCACTGAAAGAAAATATCTAAAGGTGACTCATACCTTTTAATAGTGTTCCTTAATATCTTTTTTTCTTATTTATCTTATTTTCAAGTTTTTTTTTTCCTCAAATGGTGGATATTGCATTTTGGAAAGATTTTTTTTTCCAACTAAACTCAACAGACTTTCCAGAAGCAATCTACTTCTGCAATGAATGCCAGCCTTCCTGTTCTTTTGATGGATCTCTTGTTTATTAGTGCTTTGTAGCAGGTGTTGCTGTATGAAATTCATGTGTCCAGCTTATTTTGTTATTTATCCTCAGGCTGTAAATCTGACCAGTTCTCAAAAAAAGAAAAATTGGTCACTAAGAGAAAATAAACAAATTGTGTTCGCCATCATACCCAGCTCTGGACGGTATCAGTGGAGTCAGGCAGAGTGAATTCAGATTCCATCCACGCGCAGTTGGGTGGGGTGGGGGGTTGTCAGGGTGCCCGCCTCAGCATCAGCCTTCTTCCTTTTTCCTCCTGATCTCCTCCCTCCTCCCCCGGTCCTCGCTCCTCCTCCCTCCATGAGCTCCTTTCATTCCCCCTAGCTGGTAATGAGTCCTGCTGCCTCTGATGTCAAGGTGAGCCAGGCGAAGGGAACAATGGAGCTGAGAGAAAATGTCAACCCTGGTGCACACGCATTTGTGTGTGTTTTCTGTGTGTGTGTCGGTGTGTGTGTGTGGATGTGTGCATCCCTTCTCACGGGTTACTAAAGATCCCATTCGCCGTACACACACATGCAACCGCTTTGAACCCCTGCAGAGGAATTAAGCAGTGCTGCCGCTCCCATCCTCCCACTCCTGCTCTATCCTCTTTTGTCTTCCATTTCCCCCTGTAGGTTAATCTCTCTCTCCGTCTCTCACTCTCTGTCCCCCTCTCTCTCTCTCTATGTCAACATTTATCTCCTTCTTTCTCTCTCTTTCCACTTCGCTGTTTTGCTTCAAGAGTGGTGATTATCAAAAATCACTAAGGCTCTGACTAGCTCGTGAAAACCTGAGAGATTCCAAGGCTGAGTGAATATTGAACAGCCCATTCCTCTGTCCTCTCACTCTTTCTCTCTTTGATTTGCCCACAGCAGGTGAACATTCCTGCTCTGATTCTGATTTTTGTTAAGTGGTCAAGCTGATTGCAGCTCATGTCTCCAGCATGTTGGTTTGTAAAACAGATCTTGACTGTACCTTTTGGCGCTCCAGCAGCAGGCGTGTAGTTCTATGAGTAACTGACCTGGTTTATACTTGGCAGACCTGGTTCAGATAGTATTTGCAAATACTTAACTTGACATTTCAGAAAAAGCATGTAGTGCCATTTACAGAGCAGTGCAATTTACAGTAAATAGTCACAGAGTTTCATATAACCGAGGTTGTAGTTTTGGGCATCATTTCTGTCAGTGATAATAAGATTGTACTCAGTTGCTGATATCTGTGATAATTGATTTAAATAAATAAGTCCTATAGACCAAATAATACAAGCAGTCAAACAGTTGTAAAGGTTTTAAGCAAACCCCCAGGTTAGCCAAACTTATTTGAAAGAGAAAACAAAATCAAATGGTAAAATTATTACCCAAATTATTACCCAAACTGTTGTGCATCAAAGTTTACAGACTGACTTCCTGGTTCAACATGACCAACCATACTTACTGTTGGTGTAGTTATGCATGTTCACAGTTTTCATGTGTAAAGAGGGGATATTACCAAGATTTCCAACATATATTGTACCATCAAATAGAGTGGTTTAGATCCTCTGGCAAAAATGTTGACTTGTTTATAACCTGTCTGATCACACACATTTCATGTTCCCAGATCTCAGTAATTATAGTATAATGTTATCATAACCAATAACCAAAATGATGGCCAAAACCTTGACAATAACACCCAAAACATGTAGTGTCCTTTACTCAGTAGTGCAGTTTACACTGAGCAGTCACAGTGTAGTATTAGAAAGTCAAGCTTTGTATGCACTTCTGTTTAACAGCCTTAACTACACTACTTGAATTGTCCTGAGAGGACAAACACCACCCGCTGCGCACTCCAACTAGCTTAAAAGATTATTTGCAGATACTGTTTGGCCCTGGTCTGATCCTGAGCCATCTCCATTGATTGAGTGTTCTTCTTCCTCCCTCCTTCACTCTCCTCTCTCCACAGGTACCAGCTCTCATCGCTGCCCCAACACTCCAAGTTAGTTTTCTCTCTCACCTACTGTGTATTTCCCACACATGCAGTCTCTCTTCCTCTCTCACTCGCCCCTGATCCCATTCCCCCATTGCAATCCTGACAGACATCACAAGCCCACAAGCTTGAAGCCTCTAGTGCTCCAAGGATGCAGCAATGCCCTGTCTTTGCTGTGAACTTCCCACAACACCTTTTTGGTGCGGAGGCAGAGGACGAGATGGTTTCATGGATAGTTGAGCAGTGCGGACAGTTACACTTGCTGTACATTAGCCTTGTTATCTATGGCTTCACTCTCCATTTACCCAACAGCATGTCTGTAAAAGACCTGGCTGAGCACGTATAAACACATACACACTGATGTTAAGATCCCTCTGTGTGATAGGATTAAATTAGTATAATTGGTTAGGTCTCATCTTGTGCAGTGGCCATAGTTACCAACCATTAGCCATTAGCATTAAAGCAATAATGAGCTTGCAGTGGTCGCTCATCTGAAAGCATGACCCATGACCTTACAGATGCGCTCAGCCAAAGGCACTAATATTAATATTTATACCTTTTTAAATTGTCTTTCTGATCTTTCTGTGACTTCAAGGATATATGTAAGGTTAATGATGCTCCATGTACAACTTTAGAGCTTCTTCATGCATCGCATACAGTTAACTTTTAACACATAAGGCAAGTTCCCAGCAATCCGTTTAAGCACAGAGCCTTGCCAAGTTCAGAGGCACAGGGGGAATTTGTGTCGGTAGATTAGCAATAAATCATCCAATAACCCAGTGATGAGAAATCTAGAGAGCGGCAGGGGGGTTGTTTGAAATTAATCCAGCCCAAGCGCTCTAGGCTGGGCCGAAAGATAGTCTATTGTTGGGGAAGAGATTTTCAAAGAAATGAGTTTTGGCTGGTGACCAGTCAGTTTTTTTCTTCTTTGGGAAGTGACAGTGTGACTGATTTGTAGAGACTTGTGGGTTCTTGCTCTGATCCCACCTCTGCCACCAATTGAGCGTTGTGGAGTCAGAGAGATGTCTGCCTCCTGCTTCCTTTCAGGAGCATGCTCACCCAGTCACTCATGTGCATCGCCGTGCCAGCCCCACCTTTGTCCTCCTCACTTAGCATGACGATATCACCAAATGTCACCAGCCTGTTTCAACTTGTGCGCTCTCTCTCCTCTCTCCCTCTCTTCATGCATTGTTGAACAAAGTGCACTCTCCTCACCGTTACACAGCCACCTCATGGTCCCACTGGCAGCCTCACTCACCCTGTGGTCCAACCAGTGTTTGTGTAAGTCGATGTGCATGTCTGATGTAGGACCAGCCAGATCTCAATCTTTCCTTTGCCTTCTCCCCTCTTCCTCTTCCTCCTCTTCCTCTCCCAGGAATGAGGGAGCACCCACCCATTCCTGTCATTGACCTTGCTGACCACATAGAGCGACTGAAGGCCAACGACGGCCTCCGCTTTTCCCAGGAGTATGAGGTAAGAATCATGCACTAATACTGTATCAGTGTTTCCCTCTCTTTCTTTGTTATCGTGTCTGGGAGAAAGTTTTGTGTTTATGCCTCTTTGATCCCATATGCATGTATTCTAATGGATTATGGAAGACTTCTTACACAGACATTCTTCAGTCATTTTTACAACTCTATTACCAGTCCCACCAGGAAACCAACACTTACATTAAATGCTGCAAGATGCTTTTTCACAAAACTAGCAGGTGGCGAGTTTCTTAAGCAATCTCTGTGCGTCTTGATGTTTCCCCTAAGAATGTTATTTTGCAGGCGGTCTCTCCGATGCAACTCGGTGAGGGATTATCCCTTGTCAGTGTTCTTTTTCCAAAAAAAGGGGAACGAATTTGCATTTAAAGTGGCACATAGTTGGTTTGGGGACGAAGCTAGGCCAGATGAAGAGGAGAGGCATCCTTGAATACAGAAAAACAACAGCTGACTTTTATTTATTTGTTCTGATTGTTCGATCTGTTTTGTCTAATTCCTCACATTGATGGATCCAACAAGGCTGTTGGAATGATTGTAGATCTTTTTTTGACTTTTTTTACCTTCAACTAAAAGGTTATGTGATTGCCTTGGTCTGTTTGTGTGTGACCAGCATATGTTGCTACAGCATGAAATTTGCTGTGCAGTTTCACACTCCCGAGAGAAACAACACATTTATTTTGCTGATCTCATGACCTTTCCCCGAGCATCACCACAAGCACAAACTTTGGCCAACATTTTATAACTGTTATCTGCAGTGTCCAGTGTTTGCTGTGAACATAACATCTATTTGATAGCCTTATATAACCGTTTTTTCATCTACCCGGTGGTATTGCCTACATGAAAACAAATCATTTAGAACCATATATGGTGCATACGTTAACATTATTCATTGAGATTTCATAGATGATTTTTTCTCAATTGTAGTACGTTGAAACTGTTTTATGATGGTGTTGATTAAACTTCATGGTCATTTTAGACCAGTTTGTGTAGTTTGTGGTGCAGCTGAATTGTATTGCGTTATACTAAGAGGTGTTTCTAATATTTTGTCCACCTCCTATATATCATTGAGGGTAGACTAAATAAAGTATGATCTTGTATGAAATCTGTTAAAAATAAAAAAAAGTCATTACAATGCATGACAAAATATAAATTCCTTATATGTTTACATGCAAAGTTGCACATTTTGTAACATAGTATATAATTTTAATGGATTTTGTATCTGGTTCACTTTGGAATTAACAGCTAACTGGGGAGATAATTAGGCCTTGGTAAAAATCTGCACTCAATTAAGTGCTTTCTTGTGTTGCTCAGTGCCTCTCCAGCACATCGCCCTCCCGGCCTGTTGAGTTAGTGTAAACGAATCAAGCCAGAGAAGTAGCTTGTATGACTGCAGGCAACCAGCCCGGCCCCATTCCCTCCCTGCACCATTCCAAGCTAGGGAAGACCCCCTCCATGGCCCGGCAGATGGCCGCCCGTCTCTGTGCCAGCCAAGGCACTGTGGCAGAGCTCATGGCGCTTTGTCACTGCTGCTCCCGTTGCGCCTTACCCCAAGGCACAGAATTTGTAGAGGCTTCACCACTTCCTCTCCCTGATGTTTTAGGCGGACTGACACTTCCTTTACCACCACCGCCAGTCCGCCTCACACTGAGCAATGAGCACACTGGGTAATGAGCAGAATTTGTCAATCAGGCATGCTGCAGCTCCCCCTGACAATCTTTTTATTGCAGGAAGCAATATCACGCTGCAGTCGTCATAGCATCATTATGTTCATTTGAAAGCATTTCCAGTGTGTCAGCGAGAATACCTTGGGCGTTTGCTTCTCACCTCTTTCTACCGCCTCTACCTAACTTGTTTGCCAGTCGTCATCAGTCTAGTGTGCCCACTGTGTTCACTGAGCTTTCAAATGGATATGACATGTTTTGACTGCAAATGAAATCTTTCTCTTTGTACTGGCGGGCACGGACAGAGAAATTGGCAGTGCTGAGCTCATCAGCAGCAATAGGCCTATACTCACATGACTGTCACTGCTGAGCAATTTGGAGCTGTAGTGGAAGATTTCTTGCATATGAGTGCTCCACATTTTCCATATCTTGTTCAAAAACAAATAACATGTACATGGCTTTCTCTAGAAATATACTTTGAGTGTAAAATAGCGTGTATATATAACTATATATTTTTACCTATGTAGGTGCCACTTTACTCCATAGGACAGCATAGTGAGAGCTAGAAAGTTACTGTTGTCGTAGGAGAGCAATTGAAAGCCAATTTGCTGTCTGTGTGGTTCACAAATTAACAGTATCTTGATTGTTATAGTAAGGAAAACCACACCTGCCTCATGTGTAGCTTAGCACAACCCCAAGAAAACACTTTTAAAAATGCTATTTTGCTCATCACTTTGACCCAGGATCCTAATCTCCATTCTCTCTAGGCCTCCCCTTTGCACCCTTTATTTATCCATTATCCAATAATAATAATTATTATTATTATTATATTTGAGCTGAAAAGTTTTGACATAAAATAACCTCTAATAATTAAATTGGTGCTACAGCCACGTTAAGTAAGTGAAGGAATTTTGAAGGTGTCGTTCTGACTCCTACTGGATTTGTGAGGCGAAAGGTCTGGGGAATTAGTGGACATGGTTCCGGTGTGAGTTGAGGGGGATCGATATGGAATAACAAGAGACTCTGTGACATTATCGAGCCAAGGGATGGGAGGCCGTCACATATCTCCCCAGATCAATATGTATGCAGTCTACTGTCGTCTTAGCCCGAGAGACAAATGACGTAAGAAGGAAAGGGTTAGAAACAGAGAGAGGTGGAAAAGGGAGAGGGTGAAACAAAAATACAAGATAGGTAAAGGCAACAGAAATAGAAGATGAGAAAAGAAAGAAAGACAGAGGATGTGAGGAATCATGGTTACCACAAGAAGTCATGCATGTGACTTCTCGGAATTAGGTAATTCAATCGGACCATACTAAAGGTAGAGGATGAGTGTTTGTGGTTGCCAGCAAGCATCAGCAAAACCTTTAGTCATTTCCCAGCTAAAATGAACATTTTCATCCTGTTGCGTATAGAAATTGGAGGAATATGTTGGCTCTCTTGGTTCAATCTATGGAATCTATTTTTTTTGTTGTTGTTTTTTTTTTTGGGTTGATTTAAATCACCAAAGCAAGTGCCTTTTTATACAGTATTTCAGCTTCATTAGCATTCATAGCATCAAGTGTCATGCAATAATCAACCTGTTCATGCACCAACAGTAGTTGCAGTGTAGCCAGCAATATGGCGCTTTGCTACGTGATAGCTTGAGTCTGCACAATCTCCTCCACAGTATAAAAACACTTACCTGTAGCGCTCCACTGTGGCTTTTCAAGAGACTTGGTGTTGGTATATGTTCCATGTAAAGGCTTTGTTGTCCATAGTATACTGCAGTTGAATGGGTGACAGCAGACAGTTGGATAATTTTGCCCTATTCCCTTACTCTCGTGTCTTGCTCCATTTTATCCATGTAACACTCAAGAGCCTCCTTTTGTGCTTCTGTTTTCTTTCCTTTCCTTCTGTCTGTCTCTCTCTGTCCACTCTCTCATAATCGCTCTCTCTCTCCATCTTTCTGTCTCTTTTCTTTCCTGCCCTCTCACAGTCCATTGATCCAGGCCAGCAGTTTACCTGGGAGAATTCCAACATGGAGGTCAACAAGCCAAAGAATCGCTATGCAAACGTCATTGCCTATGACCACTCTAGAGTGGTGCTCACCTCTGTTGATGGTAAGAGCTCATGTAACCACTTAACCCCTCAAATAGCCATTGACTGAGGCTGCCATTGATTGAGACCTTCTTCACAAGTAGCAAGAACATTTTGTATGTCTGCAGCTGCTGCTTCACAGTAACTCCAGTTTAATCCACAAAGCACATGTACCCTTTTTGCACTGTTATAGAGGGTTGTTCATAACATGTAGACTGGAAAGCACCATGCATCATAAGTGATTGACAGAGGCAGTCTGTCTTTGTACCATGTGTGTGAATGGGCTCCATATCGGCAAGAAGAAAATCAGTAAATTTATCATGCTCTTGATCTGATCTCTGTTTCTGAGCAACCTTATTAGATCAAATAAACCATACTGTGTAATATATGGGTTACATCCTTACTTCTTGTCTTTGTTAAAGCCGTTCCAGGCAGTGACTACATCAATGCCAACTACATCGACGGCTACAGGAAGCAGAATGCCTACATCGCCACACAGGGGCCACTGCCAGAGACACTGAGCGACTTCTGGAGGATGGTGTGGGAGCAAAGATCCAGCACCATCGTCATGATGACCAGACTGGAAGAGAAGTCACGGGTAAGGAGAAACATCGTGTCATTTACTGTAAAACACTGAGAAATACGGCAATCAGTCACTGACTTCATTCCTTAACAGTTCTTTCAAGATACAAGATAGATTTATTGATCATTTTACAACACAGGGTTGTATAACAAGATTATGTTTTGTAGTTCCCTTTATGCTACTCAAAATAAATGATATACAGTAGATCAGTGAATAAATAATAAGTATAAATGAAAACTATTTTACATAGTGGAGTGCTGAGGATGAATTTAGTAGTTTCACAGCCGGAGGGAAGAAACTGCTCTGTTGTCTGGTGGTACGGCAGCGGATACTTCTGTATCTCTTTTCAGATGGCAGTAGGGTGAACAGGCTGTGGCTGGGGTGGGTACTGTCCTTAAGTACAGTGTCCTTTGGGCTCTGCACCTCAGGCACCTCACCTATGATGTATTGATTCATCAACATGTGCATTTTATTACATACATTATATAATGTATTAATATTAAACAAAATATGAACTCAATTACTATAAATTATTTAACTGTGAATAAACAATAAATAATCATACATTAGTGATAAACTAGTATGTAAAAGAGCCAGAATTAGATTTTTGCATGCAGCAGATTATGGTAGAATAGAGGGTATGAATTGATGTCACTTTTTATATGATACCACACCCTTTACCACTACCTAGTTGCTATAAATGGGGAGAGTTGCAATACTTGGAAGAAAACAAATTACCATCTTGTAAAACTGAAGGCCATTGAAGTAGATAGTACTAAGACATATCAGACAGTCATGTTTGAAAGTTGAAATGTGGCCAGAAATTGAGTTTCCTGACACATATATACACATGTATATATTTATGTAGCTCGAAAACCAAAGAAGTAACATTACACCAAACAAAGCCTGAAGGCATATAGATGCCCGGTCCTACTTTAAAGCGGGATTTGTCTGCCTGATCAAAGTCACAAGGACTTCAAAGGATATTTTGGTTGTCTGCGGACAGTATCGCTTCATGTTGCTTCTCTTCTCCTGAGTCTTCGGCAATCTCTAAAAATTCTGCATGAATTCCTTCCAAATCAGTTTGTGAAGGTGAAGTAGAATTGCACAAGAGCTTTTGTACCATTTCCCTTTTTCCCTCCTGTTGTTTGTTGCCACTTACGGTGAAGTTACCGTGACAACTTTGCAAATGATGACAACATGTGCATAAACTAGTGAAAATAAGAAAAAAATTCAGCTTAATTATGAACATGTACAGTATAGTTAGATTTAGATTTTCATAATAATGCAAATTCTTTATTTTATTCTTCATTATTTAGAAACTGCTCAGAGAGTTCAATACTTGATTGCTACATATTTATTTTTGCCACACCATGCCAAGGTTTCATAGACATTGAGTGTCTCATTTGTGTTTGCACTTTGGCTCTCAAAAGCCGCAGCACTATAATGAAAACTCTGAAGTTGGAGTTAAGAGGATTGTCAGCCAACAACACCCGTGTGCTCCTAAAAATACATTCAAGCTAATAAAAGCAAAAAAGGAGCACATGGGCAACTTGAGATTCAAAATTGGGATGGGTTTATTTAATTACCATCACAAAATCATGCTCATGAATTCCTTGGAGGAACTAAATCAGCATGGAGCCCTGCCAGTATGTGGTGCTTTATTAGTGTGTGCATACGGTGCCCTAATGAAAGAGAGTCCCCAGACTACAAACTGGAAGTAACAGGGATTGTAAATGAAAGCGTTCACTTCCAAAATCATAGACATTGATTTTTGGGGAGGTGGCGGGGGGGTCATTACCTCAGTTTATTATTCAGTATATAAAAAAGCAATTGTTTTGTCAAGTAAAGACTTAAATAAACCATCTTCAAAACGTACCAACATCTGTTTTAATTTTGAATTATCGATGCAATCAATCATTTAAGCAAATTGTGGCAACACTATGGAGACCTTGAAGAATATCTGTTTCATAACATGAATTTTATTACACGTTCAGTCAATTTCAGCGAGAATATACACATTCTCACAAATACCTTTCTGCATATTCCGTGTGACCAAGTGGCAATTTCAGAGCTCTGTGACAGATGACCATACTCTCCTGCTTTTATCTCAGAGTCACTGTCTGCCGCACATACATACACAAGAATAAAATAATGGAAATACCACAACATAAGGAACTTACAGAGAAATGAAACAGCCTCTCAGCCTGTCCCCACCTCCTACACACATTTGAGAATCAATTGGCTTGCCAACACTATGGAGATGGGGATGTAAACTTTTTTTGCCCACTTGTGTCAGGGTACCTTGAAATCTTCAGGATAACATCTATTTATTTATACTATTGAGAAACATTTCCATATACAGTATATATATTAATGTGTCAACAGTTTTTTGTGTTCAGTTACTCTTTAAACACTGGTGTATATAAATCACAATTACAACCTCCGCTATACAGCGGAGTAAATGTTTAGTTAAATGACAATTAGCAGTATGTATGCGATATAAATGTCTTTTGCAATTTTTAAATGACTTTTCCCCCCAATGCATTAGAGGCAACTAACAGTGAATTAAATTGATTAAATTGCTTCTGCATTAGTCCTGAAAACTACATTATTTAATATGTGGAACTGTCCTGAAAAATCCTATCAGACTGCAAACTGCATCAGACAAACAATGTTTACAAGTTGATAATCAATGGACATTTAATAAGACAAAACATCACAAAAAGTTGGCTGTACTCCTGATTAGACACATGGTATTGCCACATTTTCAGGGATTTGTGTTATTTTGTCCACTCCCTTTACATAAATACACATCCTCTATTTGTCTATTTCTCTCTCACATACGCACACATATGGTGAGTGAGTCAACTTCCCACCACCCAGCCAGACTCATGTCTAATGCCAAACAGAGCAGGAGCTTGACAAATATGATGAGATCCGGCAGCAGGCAAATTTCAGCTTCCTCTAGCATTATCATTACAAGTTAGTAAAACCCTAAAAGGTCAGGACTTGAAATAAGACCAGAGGTATTACTCACTTTTGTGTGTGTGTGTGTGTGTGTGTGTGTGTGTGTCTAGATAAGAGGTCTGTGTCCTCTGCAAAAGGCCAGGTGACGACATGTGAGAAGCAAGGTTCAAAGCAGAAGCAGATGATAGTGAAACCTGCAGTCTCTGTGTGTGTGTGTGTGTGTGTGTGTGTGTGTGTATCTGTTTATGTGTGTGTATATCTGTTTATGTGTATGTGTTTGCGAGGGAGAATATGCCACCCAACCTCAGACAACACAGATATTCATTACAGTGGTGACTGCTAATCCATATGTTTGTACTGCAAGTGGTTCCCCATCACTCAATTGAGTTTCTCCTGCAAGGTCTACCTCTGCCTCTGAATGGGAGCTGTCACTAGGGGAGATGAAATGTGAGGGGGTGAATTTTCGCGCATTTTGTTTGTCGATTTGTACCAGCTCGTTGAGACAGCCAAGGTGCTTCCAAATGTCAGCTCGGTACTGCATTATCAATATGATTAGCTTACCTGCGCCACATCTCCTCCTCTCATGTTATCCAAATCAATAGTGGCAAGTCCTAGTCCCAGCAATTCTGACATTAAAACAGTGTTTGCATTCACTCAGTTTCTATATGTAAAAAAGGAGTTGAGCAGACTTGTAGAGATTCTGTGAAATGACCAACTTTACCCACACACATTCAAAATGTTTAGTTTTTTAGCCCATGTCATTCAGAGTGCCTTTGACTGAAAATTGGTTCTGCTTTTTGTTAAAGACACATGGTAGGTGGAGGAAATTGCTAGGGACTGAAGCTGCCCCACTAATTCAGACTACATGTCACAAGCTTTTCCAAACAAGATTTTAGTCTTGAAAACATCCACAGAGAATCGACTGAGCCCAGAATTTAGAAGCAAGACCAATCAGCGGGCTATCCCGTGTGTTAAGATAATGATGTCACTCATTGCCTCTAGAAACTCACAGACCTTGTGAGCAACTATTAAATTAAGTGTTACTAAAAATCAAATTAAGCATGATTGTGCAACTGCATGGCCTATTTTTGACTCCTTACTACTGGCTTATTGCTGCTGTTTGAAAACCAGAGCCAAACTCCAGTGACAGTCAGTAGCTACTTTCATCAATCTGATGATGTAGGGTTCATGTAAATGTTTGGGTGAAGAAGAGGACTGTTGACAATTTTTAAAAGTCCTTTTTTGTTCCAATCTAATGCCAATTGAGCCTTGCCAAAGAGAGGGAGTAAATGAAAATTGTGGCAAAGGCCAGTGTGTCATTTTCATAGATTGACCTATTCAAGCAGAGCCACTCAGTGCCAGTGTTTGGAGGAGCTTTGGCCTCATCCACAGTGAAGTTTGTTCTGTGCACAAACGGAGTAAGGTGACCAAACCTGCTATCCCTTCATGACAGGCGAGAACAGGCTTTTAGACACATCTCCCTCCATAAATGTGCCAAAAGCATACATTACAAAGGGTTGCAAACCACCCGACAGTTAGCTAATTGAAAATGATCACAGGCTGGTAAAAGACAAAGTGGGCTTTTTAATGCCCTTTTGAAGCCTGCTTCAAATACAGACACACATGGATGCACATGCATGTGCTTAGTTCACTTGTGTTCATTTTTTAGAAGATACAGGAGCTGACTCTGAGTCTTCAGTTTTTAATTAGACAGTGGACAAAGCCTTTGATCTGACCTCTCTAATGTTCCCTCCTTGTTAATCAGTGTGATCCTACAAGCCTCTCACTAGCCTCGTGGTGGAAGTTTGCGGCAGTTCACTCCTGACAGTGTGCCCTCTCTCTTGCTCTGCCAGGTGAAGTGTGACCAGTACTGGCCGTCGAGAGGAACAGAGACCTATGGGATGATCCAGGTCACCATGCTGGACACTGTGGAGTTGGCCACTTACAGCGTCCGTACTTTCGCCCTCTACAAGGTACAGTACTGCCTTTTTCATTTGCAGTTAACCATATAGCGAGACATGCTCTTGAAGCACGTGTTCCCAGTAGTTCATCATTACAGGGGTCACATTTTAAAATGTAATTTCTTATTTAAGACAGATAAAGGCTATTACCACTGGAATCGTTTTTCACTGCTGTAATTGGTTTTCAACATCTAAAAGGCAATAAAATATTTCAGTTTTTCACTTTGATTCATACACTTCAGTGCCATGATGATGTGACTGATGTTTCATCCTTTATTTCTCCTCTGTCCGTTCTTTTTCCATTACTTACTTATAATTTCTAACATTATTATAATTCCTAATTAAATGCATGTCTCCATCTGGAGCAGTTGGTTTCAATCAGGAATGGCGACAATGCCAAGAAACCGTTTCAGAGAAACTGCTGGAGTTCAATTCCAAAATTATACACGTTATCTACACCTACACTTGCAGAATGATCAGAGCCATGAAATGGAGCACATTATGTGCTGCTATTAAAGTTATGAGTCAACTCGAGACCTTTGCTTAAAATAGCTACATTTCTAACAATTAAATCACTTGTACCTTTCAAATTCTAACTGTAGAATTTCATCAAAACAGTGTAACCTTAACCTGCTCAAAGCATTTTCGCCCAGTGTGACAAGTTTCTCTTTAAAAAGCAGTTTTAGCACAATTTACTATGTCGGGGTATCCCACTAAGCTCAAACTTTACCTTTCTACTTAACTGACTTCTCTGACTCTCCTGCAGAATGGCTCCAGTGAGAAGAGAGAGATCAGACAGTTCCAGTTTATGGCCTGGCCAGACCACGGGGTGCCAGAGTACCCCACCCCCATCCTGGCCTTCCTACGGCGAGTAAAGGCCTGCAATCCTCCAGATGCAGGGCCCATGGTGGTCCACTGCAGGTGGGTATAGACGGGAACAGGTTGAAAAGCCTCTCAGGATGCCTTCACAATCAAAAACTTTATGCACAATCTGCAGCAACAATTTCATTATGGTCCAGCTCTTGTGCTGGAGGGAGTAAATCAACTAACCTGGAAAGCATAATGTCCAGTTTTTAGCTGTCAAGCATGGAGAGAGAACAGAATAGGAATGTGAAAACTGACACCTCATAATACATACTCTTGGTCGACATATTAACTCAGTGCTGTTGATTAAATAGTTTGTAAGGGCTTTGGATTTCCAGCTCAACACTGATAACCTTGGTCTTGTGCTAGTTTTGTCTCTATAGATGTTTACCAATGTTTTTGCACTCATCAGTGGATCTTATACAGTGTAAACACATGTAAGAGAGTTATCTGTTATATATAGTGAAACATAAAGTTATTTACCCCTCCTCTCTTTCTGTCTCTCTCCATCAGTGCGGGCGTGGGCAGGACTGGCTGTTTCATCGTGATCGATGCCATGCTGGAGCGCATGAAGCACGAGAAGTCTGTAGACATCTACGGCCATGTGACATGCATGCGTGCCCAGAGGAACTACATGGTCCAGACCGAGGACCAGTACATCTTCATCCACGAAGCCCTGCTGGAGGCCGCCACCTGCGGCAACACTGAGGTGCCAGCACGCAACCTGTACGCCCACATCCAGAAGCTCACCCAGCCCCCACCCGGCGAGACAGTTACTGCCATGGAGTTGGAGTTCAAGGTGACTGACAAGCACACACCTCAGACAACTTACTTAAGGCTCTATTTGATGACTTAATTCTGTAATTGACTCCTGCAGGATGTAATGAAGCATTTAACTTAACAAAAGACCTTTCAGAACAGCTTTTTCTGATTTATAGTGCACTGGATAGTTCACAGGGGACATTGCAACACTGTACAGGAAGTGAGTTTTTGTTAATAATTAACAAAAGTTAGAAAAATAATGTTACCATTCTCCTTTTTTTTTCAATCCAGTCTGATCTGCAAGCACCAGGCTGCACTCGCTCTTTTATTGTCTAATGTCATCAAAAGAGCATCAGACTGCAGCTGCAAATTCTGACGTTCTGTCCAGTGTGTTGCTATTGTGCTGGGTGATCATATAGAGGTTTAAGCATGTTTGAAATAATAAATTCACCAAATAAGCCAATGCACAGGAATTTGTCGCGGTGATACTGGTGCCGAGACATACCAGCAGCTACAGTCACATGTTTCAGGGACAAATGGACCCGAACAAACACACATACACACCGAAACACACACATCCACACACCTACATGTGGAGCATCATAAAATAACTGACACTTGCACATACACACAGCTGGTGTTCAAGGTGACTCGCAATCACACGCACACCTTCTGTCAATAGCCATCGACTGTGATGTTATTACACACTTTCCTCCCAGCACGGCTCTGCCATTAGCCCTCTTATGACCATGATCCATTCTGTTTGAAGTGATAATAGCATCTACACTCCTGCCAACGATGGGGAATGAAAGAGTGAGAGAATGATTGCGGCGTATGTGGGGGCCACAGCCTCTATGCCCACACAGTCTGGCCACGACACACACACACAAATTGTCCCGGCGTACCATGACTGTCCATACACACTCCTGTGCTGTCCATCTGTGCTCTGTCCACTGCCAGCACTGAGCCTGTCACGCCTACAGTCCTCCAAGCTCTGGGACTCTATGGGAGACAAGCCCACTGCACTTAGTTATACCTACCAGCAGAATTTCTTATTTATCTTGACAGGAAACCTTAAGTCTAAATAGAGACTTGACAAGGAAGTGTTTCAGACTTCCTTGTTTGTTTACTCCAGGTCACAGATCACTAATTTTTTTCTCTCCATCTCTCTCCCTGTCTGGTTTCTTCCCACCTTTTATTAAACAGAGACTGGCCAACTCCAAAGCTCACACGTCACGCTTCATCAGCGCCAACTTGCCCTGCAACAAGTTCAAGAACCGCCTGGTCAACATCATGCCTTTTGAGTCCACCCGCGTCTGCCTGCAGCCCATCCGTGGCGTCGAGGGCTCTGACTACATCAATGCCAGTTGCATTGACGGCTACAGGTCAGCAAAGGACTTCAACTTCAAGATTTGAGCTGAATACAATGACTGAGGTTAAAGTGCTGACTTTGAGCTTTAAAGGACAAGGCTGCTTTGTTCTGTATCTTATTGTGAACAAATCCCATGAAAAACCAACCATGCATTAGTCCATTTGTCAGTACTTCATTAACTATGGCACACTACCTTTGGCTATCATCCCCAAGCCCATTTGGTCCTACTGAAGATGTAAATCTTAAAAAATGAGTCACAAATATATATAGTTGAATTATTATTATTTTTTTAAAGCTCAGTAATTTCCTAAAACAGCTGGGCACTGTCTCACGCTGCTCTAGTGAGTATTTAATGCAGCAGTCAGTGCCACATACACCGGTATGTGGCATTGACTCAAAATAAACTAAGTGTGTGTTCCTGGTAATGAAGGAACATGTCACCCAGTGCAACAATGTGGCTCATTGACGTGTTTTTAATAGTTTTTGGACAACAATGGAGCTCTATGGCACAGACGAATAAGCTGTATCAGGCTTTGAATACACAGACAATAGTTGTTGTTAGGATCAATTTATTGTTGATTTTGGTCTTTTCATGGGATTTAGTGACAATAAGAAAATATAGAATAACACCAGCCTTATCATTTAAGGGTGTTTGAGGGTGTTCACATCCATTTTGTGGTAAAGGGGAAGGACTTGTAGCCCTTTTTTATACATAGTACCCCAATTTTTGGACAAGGCAGCAGGACAGTGATCCTAAACATGCATACAAAGAAACCAACAATCTTATAATGGCCGCACAGTGAAATAGTAAGACACCTGTCAATCCTTCTGAGCAGGTTGGACCAGACTAAAGGCAAAAAAAGAAGATGGCTGCCGTACAGGCCTGGCAGAACATCCAGGGAAGAAGTGTCTGCTGATGTTAATGAGTCATAGACTTCAGGCAGACATTGACTGAGCAGGACTTGCAACCAAATATTAAATGCAATGACTTAATTTAGATTTATGTTAACTTTTCCAATTACTCTCTGTCTCCTAAAATAGGGCTATAATCCCACGTTTCTTCTGATTTAGATGTAAACATCCTTAAATAAAATCTGAGAGACTGCACCTTAACCTTACAGTCATTGTTTTAGCACAGGGCCAACACAAAAAAATTGCATCACTGTCCTAATACCTTCCTGACTGCTCTGAATGTGACAGGTCTGCAGTTGTTTTCTGGCATCAGAGATTGTTACAGGTGTGAAAAATACAGTAGGTATTCACAGTGGACTAGATAAAAATGTATGGGAGGGGACCGAAGATGAGTCCGCAGTGGGCAGTATCCAGTTGCAAGAATTTCTCCCGGCTCTGTCAATATGGCTCTCATCCGCTGAGCCACTACCGCTTTCATATCGAAGCTATTGCATGTCCTTGTGTGCTATGTGAGTCCAAATTGCTTCCTAGAGGGAGGAAGATGAAAAGGCAGCTCTCTGTTTTATATCTATATAAGTACAAGCAGAGACAGACAGAACTGACTCTTCTGTGGTTGAAGTGTACAGCAAGGGGATGGATTTAGCAAGCCTGAAATGCCATTCAGTCCATATTGGGTTCAGGCTGTGACGGGAACAACCCCCCCCCCCAACCTTCTCCTCTTTCTCCAGTCCTGTTAATGAGAAGGTGCTCCGCAGAGGCCGACCCTCCATTATTGCTGTGTAAATAGCATAATTGCAGCAAGAGAGTATTGTAATGAAGTGTGTTTTCCAAACCCCTCCCTCCCTTTTTTTGTTCTCTGCTTTTCTCTCTTTTTCCTTCCCTTTCCTTCTTTATTTGTACCCCTTTCTATCTCTGTCTCTCTCTATTCTCCTACTGTCTCCTTCGCATCTCCCACCCTCTTCTCTCAGTCGCCATCTTAATTTTTCATTCAGATATCATGGCAGAGACAGACATATCTGGGTGGGGACCTGTTGTGTGCACCGGTGGCGCTGTTTGATTAAGCCGCTTTTAAAGCCTGGGCATAAATAAAAACTAAACAGGGGCCTCCAGTGCCCTTCACCCCAGCGCCTTTAAGAAAAGCCAATAATATGCTAAGATAATGAGAGGCAAACCATTGATTCAAGCTATGCTATCAGGGGTGCAAGCCCTGGATATGCTCCGATGCAGGCTGGAGTTTTAGCAATGTAATGAGGTTGAAATGAAACACTATGTCCTCAAGTACTGCAGTCATGTGGGATGATGCGGAGAGTGCTTTGTGCTGTTTGGCAGCGCGCTCATCAGGACACTGTGTGCAGAGAAGTCAGTACTGTGTGATACGGTTAGAATTGTTGTTTTGGCTAGGGGCTGTTTTAAGGGAAGGTTAGAGGGGTCCACCCTATCAATTTGAAATTTAGCATTCATCCCCTGCTTAGCTTCCCTTCCCTTCCCTTTCTTCTGCTCTACTCTTACATTCCCTTTTCCTATATTCTCGTTTTCTTCCTTTTCCTCCCCTCTTCTCTCATGTCCTCTTCTCTTCAGCAGAGAGTCCTACTTTGCACTTTGATGACCAGCTGGAAAGAGCAGTGCTCACTCTTTTCATCTCCTCACATTTTCCTCTCTACATCTTCTCCCTCTACTTTGTACATCTCCTCTTTTTACTTTGCATTTCTCTTTCTCCCCGTTTCCATCTCTTTAATTTGATTCCTCACTCTGTTGGCTTCCCCTCCTCGTATGCTATCTCCTCTCCTCTCCACCAATCTGTTGTTTCTTTATTTGTGCGAGCGAGGCCCTGAGCATATTCTAATCTCCCGGTTCCACATTAGTGCCTTGCCTGCAGCACCTTCATTAGTTGTTCAGCCGTGGCTCAGTGTGTGACTGAGTGTGTGCGTGTGTGTAGTAGTGTGACTGAATATACATGCGAAGCTACTGCACACATACATGCGTACACCTGGATGCAAGCTTACATGTGCTGCTAACGTGTGTGTGGTTGCACGATCGTGTGTGATTTGTGTTGAATTCCTCAGCTCCCTCTCACTCTGTTGATCAGTGCGCTGCTGCCACCTGCTGTTTAACAAGAAAACTGCTCAGCTGGACCAAAGTCACGTAGGACACCAGCACAGCTCTGGCACCTCAGTGGATGAGCTCATCTCTAGTTTAGTGTTCTCTCTCTCATTCTGTTTTGTGTTACAGAGACGAAGGAGAAAGAAGTTAGAGGATCTGTTCAGGCTTGAATGGCTCAATGATGATTATGGTTGCCAAAGATTATTTGCTATTATCATTAAATGTGTAGGAATTTGTCTTGTTGGCATTAGGGTAGAGACATTTTGACAAACAGTACAAGGACAACAGGACCTTACATACTCTACAATTTGCAGCTGAATGCTTTTAAACAGCATGGTCTTATGGGTTTTGATTCCCTTTCCTACAAGTCATGCTACTTTCGGTGCCTCGTATATAAATGTCCACTAAATGGTTTGTGTTGCTTTAATGGAACAAACGTGGATTAACACAGAAAGCTCTTCCCCAGCGTCTGAATTTTATTTGAATAAATTTGTGTCTCAATGTATTTGAGCACATAAAACATCAGTTCTGTTGCATATCTTATACTGTATCTTGTTTGTTATTACATTTTGGGATGTGGGTTGGATTAACAGCCTTTGCTAACCACTCTACAACAACAGCACTCCTTTATCATTAAATAATTTTCTGGTTATTGCTTTGTGATGTGCTTTATAATACCAGTGGTAAAAGCACCATAAAGTTTATAATTATTATGTGTAATGTTTAATCTCTGCCTCCTCTGTGTGGTGTCATGTCTTTAGACAGCAGAAGGCCTACCTGGCCACACAGGGCCCACTGGCAGAGACCACAGAGGACTTCTGGAGGATGCTGTGGGAGCACAACTCCACCATTGTCGTCATGCTCACCAAACTACGAGAGATGGGACGGGTAATACACAAACACATACTATACAAAAATGCATGCAGCACCTGTAAGGTCATTGGACCATTTCAGGGAGTGATAACAGTCTTTATACGCTGGGTTGGTTCAGCTACTCCATCACACTGCTCAAATATTAATTCATTCCAACCCTGAACGGTAACTTTGGTTGAAAGTTAACTTGCTTATCACCATGGCTGGAATGTACCTGAGTTGAAACCAGCATGATACTATTTGTCAATAATTGGTTACATTTCAAGAATACTGATACTTACCATACTGCATGACTGCATCAAACTTAATAAAAATTTGGATCTGTTTTGGAAACAAGGCAATTAAATATATAGAGATATACATTAAAGATATACACTCCTATTTTTGGTTGATAAGATTATGGGATTTGGGGGGATCTTGTGAATCTTAAATATAGTAGTTTGACATCTTGGGAAACACACTTTGCTTTCTTGCCCAGAGTTAGATGAAAAACTCAATACCATATTTATACTATATACATATATATCCTGTCTGCCTCTTGACTGTCAGCTATCCAATAAAGGCAGAAATGTCACACAAAAAAACATAGAGGTGCTGGTAGGTATGTTTGGACAGAGCCAGGCTAGCTGTTTCCCCCTGTTTTGGGTCTTTATGCTAAGCTAAGCTAACCAGCTGCTGGCTCCAGCTTAATAATTAAGGCACAGATATGAGAGTGGTATCAATCATCTCATCTAATTCTCAGCAAAAAAGCAAATAAGCTATCTCCTGAAACTTCAAACTATTCCTTAAACGAAAAAAATCTGTGCGTTCATCTTGGTACCAGTTTGAATAAATCCATAATATCTTTGACTGAGTTGTTTTTTGTGATTATGCGGGTGATTCTGACAGCAATCAGCTGTATTTTATAGCTTTTATCACCCTCTCATCCATAATCACAGTATATGGAAAAAAAGCCCTCACGCACATCATCGCTGTATTTAAGAACACAAACAAATTATGTAAATATTTTGCCATCTGAGATGAATCAGCCTATTTTTCAAAACCACAGATTAGTCTACCCTCGATTTTCTAATTTTGTAAACAGAGACCTTCTCATGACTCAAAATGACTAATAACTTACAAAAACCCATGCTAATAATATCCTGCACTTGTACATCAGGCAGTCATAATGTAAAAGTGTATTTTTTCCCCCTGAATGTGTTTGGAAAAAGATTCTTCAAATATAGGTACTTAAAATTTTCCCTCCCTTTTCTTCTGTAGGAGAAGTGCCATCAGTACTGGCCAGCAGAGCGTTCAGCCAGGTACCAGTACTTTGTGGTGGATCCAATGGCTGAGTACAACATGCCCCAGTACATCCTCAGAGAGTTCAAAGTCACAGATGCCAGGGTATGTTGGATTCACTCTGCGTGTGAATGTCTGTGGGTTTGCCCTTGTGAGTGTGTTAGTGTGTTCTCGTATGTGTCTGTGTGTATGTCTTGGTGGGTGGGTGGGGGTGAGGATTGATTGGCATTTTATACAAATACAACCATCTAACCCAAATCCATCTTAATTTTAGGTTTTCATACAAATGCTGACAGTCACGCTAAGTGTTAAGAATTATACCGACTGTGATTTCAAGGTAGAAATGATCAGAACACATCCCGTGTTATTTCTCCTGACAGGCTGACAAGTGAATGCACCCTCAAACATGTTTGCCCAGATTTAGTAACAGTATGCTTGCTATATGGATTGTGTGTGTGTGTGTGTGTGTGGTTGTGGTTGTGTGTATGTGCATGTGTGTTTCGAGCGAGATGACTGTGAAAATACATGAAAAGCATAACCTTCAATCCCCGAGGGCCAGTACTGCAACTCCCTGTGATGCAGTAGTTTCAATGGACTATAAATATACTTTACTGTCATCAGAAGGCCCACAGCCCAGCAACACTCTAATTCCACATCCACTCCTTCTTTCATATGTGTGTGTATATATATAATATGTATATATGTATACAGTATGTGCATTGAAAAAGAGATAGATGTGGAAATTAACTCCTAATATGCACAAAAAACATTTAGTTCACACATGCTGACACCACAGTGCTGTCAAATATGTGACTCCATGTTGCAGTTAAGTGTTTATCAGTCCTGGTCCTCAAGTGCCACAGCCCTGCTGGTTTTCTCTCCATACCAGGCTGTCAGCTTTATTCATATTGCATCCCAGGTGTAAATTAGATGATTAGATGGCTGCAGTGAAAGCCAATAGGGTTACGGTACTCCTGGACCTCAACTGAGAAGCTGTGCTGTGGTGTTTTTTTGTTGAGTGCATATTAGAGCGAAGGCGCACACAGAGATGTGTGAGGCACAAGCTTCAAAGTACAGTGGTTTTTGCTCATAGAGATAAATTGCATCAAGTATCAAAGAAAGCTCAGCTGAATTATTCACACAATATATATCACCTACATGTCAGTTTCTCTACTTATCAATGCCCTGTGCCTCTTAAATGTACTTAAACTCCTTATTTGCTGCCTCACAGGACGGACAGTCCAGAACAATCCGCCAATTCCAGTTCACTGACTGGCCCGAGCAAGGAGTGCCAAAAACTGGAGAAGGCTTCATTGATTTCATTGGACAAGTGCACAAAACCAAGGAACAGTTTGGACAGGATGGACCAATCACTGTACACTGCAGGTGAGAAGGAAAAATGGCACAGATTAATCACAAAATTAAGACAAATCTGTAGGCATAAAGGATGGCTGCACATTTTACTATTCTCTCTCAGATGGCATATAATCTGTGTTCAACATGCATAAAGTACAAGCAATTGATTATGATGGAGATGTATACCAAATTTAAGATTTCCTGTGATTGTTTGCACTTTGATCCTTAAACACTTTTTAGATCATCCTGTGTGGAAAATCACATTTAAATGGTATTTCAAAATTTAAAAACATGTCTAAGAATTATACTCCATAAAATTGCCAGTTTATTAGGTACACCTGGTTGAAAGTAATATAGTCGAATGGATTAGGTCTGCAATAAGTCCTACCTTCATGAAGGTTATAATGTTTATTTTTTGTTAAACCTCTGTTTATTGGGTGTTTATTCAACTTTATTGTCATTTAGGAGGCTGTAGTTTGTGGTTCTGTTGAACTGTATGATGTATGCAGTGCATTATAAGAACAAAAATAATAAAAATAGGTATTAAAATTTATGTCACGTGCTTACAGTTCAGACAGAATCTCCTCCCAGTACATTCTTTAGTAAAACCACATTCTAGTTGGGCTTTCTTATTCAGAGCAACCTGAAATTAGTTGCCAAAGTAGAAGTTTAATTCCTTAATTTTGAACATTAAAGTCATAAAGAGTTTTGGAGACAGGAGATGTAATAAAGACTCTTTTGTGTGTGTGTGTGTGTGTGTGTGTGTGTGTGTGTGTGTGTGTGTGTGTGTGTGTGTGTGTGTGTGTGTGTGTGTGCGCGCTCCTCAGTGCCGGGGTGGGCAGGACAGGAGTATTCATCACCCTCAGCATTGTGCTGGAGAGGATGAGGTACGAAGGAGTGGTTGACCTCTTCCAGACAGTGAAGACACTTCGCACCCAGCGGCCTGCCATGGTTCAGACCGAGGTAAGAACAGAGTACCCATGGGAAATTGTTCATACTCAGTATCCCACAGTGACAGGATGCTATTCCAAAGTCAATATTGTATATTTTTACGGTGTAAACTTGATGTTATCTAAAGTGTGCTTTTTTGACATACTGAGAATTTTTTCTTTTAATAGAGGTTTTAGAGGTGCTTCAGAAATCTCATAGCAAACTCATCTTGTGCCATCAGAGAGGTCCAGTGTCAAAGTTTCCTCAAATTAAGAATTGATAAATACAACAGGCAAAGCATCATAAAAAGCATATTAAAGAAGACAGTCATGGTGTGAAGTTAGAATTTTAGAAGTTTAAGTTCATAAACAATTTAAGATTTTTAAAAAAGGAAAGAAAAAAGATTTAGATTACTGTCTACCCTCTAATTACCCTCTAAACTTCTTACATGGTTTTATTTAAATAACTGTTCGAGGCCCAAAGAGGTAAAATTATCTAATATTTCACAAAAAAAGGCAACGATTAGACAGGTCCAAAAAAATGAATAGTAAAAGATCTGCATCTTCTACTTCTTCCCACACTGCAAAATGATCAGTTCCTATAAGTAACGTCTCTTTACTGCTAGGCCAATATTTCACAATATTTAATCACAAATTAGCCTCAAGGGGCTTTACAATCTGTACAGCATACGACACCCTCCATCCTTAGACCCTCGATTCAGATAAGGAAAAACTCCCCCCAAAAAATCCTGTAATGGGGTAAAAAACTTAAGAAACTAGAATAACAGAGGAGGGACACTTCCAGGACAGACAGACATGCAATAGATGTTGTGTGTACAGAACAGACCAACATAGGAAACTTACAGGTATTATATGTGATATTCCAGACATGCTTGCAGACTTTGTTATTGAAGCTTCTTCTTCTTCTTTCCAGGACCAGTACCAGTTGTGCTACAGGGCAGCATTGGAGTACCTGGGGAGCTTTGACCACTATGCAACATAACCACTCCCACCAAGCAGCTTCCCTGGTCAAACCTCTCAGGAGTGTGCCAAGTGTCCCATCTCAGCCACCATCCACTCACTTGACCCCTAAAACCCAACTCCCTCGCAGCTACGGGGGGGTGGGGTGGAGAAAGGGACGTGCTTGCAGACCCGGCAATGGGTTCAATCAATCACAGAGATCCACACCAACTTAACCAACCACATGAGATTTTGCTTTAAAAATAATAACAGAAACATTACAATGACTATGACAAATATGACAACTCTTGTACAGATGCGACAGCGCAGACTGGCAGCTTGCCTCTCTGCTCTGTCGAAGCCAAACCTCCCTGATTGTCAAAGGCTACTGGTAGCACTAAGAGAGCATTCTCTCTGTTTTTATGTTAATTTTATTGTCAATATTATGATTCACCATGTCAGATGTTATTGTTTAGTATATTTGTTGTTTTTAATAATCGTTTTAACATCAGACATTTCTTCTGTCTTAAACTGCCCAGCCTAGGGCGTGCATTATTTTCATAATCTGTACTTTTTGGTTTTTATTTTTATTTTAGGGTACTTTAGCACAAGGGACATGTATTTTTAACATGTTCCTAGGTACTAATACAAGAGGACCACTGTTCTCTGAGCTGCTGTCAGATTTCTTTTGTCACATGACATTATTGTTTTATTCTTATTAAGTGTCATAAACATTGTTTTTGGTCTTACTCAGTTCAATAACTCAAAAAATTGCCTTTTCACTTGCCGTTTGTGATAAAAAATCAACTTTGAGAAAATTGATTTCAGAGCACACACTTGTTAAAGTTTGTCCTTCTGTAAATGTGGTAGCTAGTTATAAAACAAAAAGTGAATTAGCTAACGAGACTAAATCAGAGGTGTACAGAAATGGAAAGCACATGATTTCTACCGTTTTTGTTTTGTTTTTCATCAGAAGCCTATGGCATTGAGGCCTTCATACTCCACAGAGGAGAACTTACCTGAGGAAAACAGACTTTTATACCCAAAGGGTAGTTGACAGAAAATAAACTCCCTGATCTCTGAATATAGTTGCTCTTCAAGTCCCTCCCATCTCTTCGCTGCCCATTAGCCTGGTCGGTTTGCTGGAGTTGAACCACACAGACCGAAAGGAGCGGAAGTGGTTCATATGGGCTGAGGAGTAGAGCCATGAACGCTGGCACCTGTACAGAATCAACCATTCCTACCAGAGGGAAAGAGACTCAGCCCTTTGGACTGAAACCTGATATTATTTTATACAGAAATAGAACTATAAAAATATATAATTATGACTGATTATATATATGTACAATTACACATAGATATATACACAGCTTCAAAGGTATATTGTTAAAAAGGATTAATTCTGCTGATCTACCAACCCTAGAGATTGCAGAGAGCCTGCTGTCCTGAGTGTGTATTACTGGAAACACCGTTGTATCTACTGTACTACCATAGTAACTTCAACAGCTGGTTGTCCGTCTGAATGAGGAAAAACAGCACAACCCCCCACCCCACCCATCAAAATGGACAACTCCTCACTCAGCGCGGGTCATCGCATCACTCAAGCACACATTTTCTCCCACACGAGCCGCAGGAGGGGGAGCGTCTGATCCGAGAGGCCTAAACATTGTGGTGGTGGTGGTGGAGGCAGCGGTGGGAGGGGGGACTTGAAATTGCTGGCGAAAAACTAAAATGTTCATTTTTACCTTGTGAATGCTTAGTGCTGTAGGGGTTCAATCTGTTGTACACAGTCTGTTTTCTATTTGTTGATAAAGAACTGGAATTTAAAAAGAAACTGTTGATGAAAAAGAAAAAACATTGATGTTAATAAAGTTCAATAATTGGGTTTTTGTACAAATCCTGGCTTGTGACGTTTCATTTCTTGATCCTGTTGTCTATAAAATGTGAATAGTTAAAGTCTTAACCGATACATTTCTTTATAGTACAAGTTTGCTCTTCTGAGGATACTGTCTGCTTCATCTCCCGTCACCAGGAACGTTGCCCGTTATTCTCCCCAAAAATATTTCCTGATGTATGACCACTAGTTTTAGTTCATTATCACAAGAGCTTCTTGTTCCAACGATTCAACTTAATGTTCAGATGCTTGAAAGTGTGTGTGTGTGTCTGTGTGTGTGCGTGTGTGTGTGTGTGTGTGTTTGCAGTTTGTTCTGGGAGATATCCACCCCCTCCTATTTACTCCAAAACCAATTTTCATAATCAGCTTCTTACTGTAAGCAATGGGGTCCTACATGAACACACTATCATTTGCCAATATAAAATTATTTTTGACAAAATAATCTTAACACAAGGTACACTTACTAGCTTTTTCCAGGACTTTCTACCACATCCCATAGTCTTCAACAACAGACGGAGTTTGCTCAGTTTCATGCCTTAGTTGTCATCACTAATTATTTCATGAAGGTCATTTCACCTTAGATATTTTTTGTATTTGTGTTTTTTGTCTGGGCTCTTCTGACTTTCTGTTGGCGAAAGATGATGTCACATATTTCCATGGACCAATCAGAATTTAACAGTTAAAGAATCAGAATCTAATGACCATTGTTGGGTTGTTTGCTTATGTCTCCATGGAAACACCACTGTCAATCAAACCAGAAATGTATCCACTATACAGTGCCCTCAAAAATTCCCACAAATGGAATGAAAAAGTAGTATCCATGGCATGTACACTACTTTCTGCTAACAACCCCAAAATGCAATGCATCTCATTTTGTGGATGCAAAACTTGCTGTCATGCAACACAATACCTGTCAGTAATGACACAAAATGATGATTCACAAGTGTCTGAAATCTCAGTTTACTAGTAAATTACTCAGTGTTTACAATGTAAGGGATAATGTACAGTGAGCCAGTTAATTTCGCAATAATGACTGGCTCGCTGTACATTATCCAGCTTATTACATGGATACTTACTAAAAAAAATCAATAATTTGACACCAAATATTGATTTAATTTATTTAAAAATGATTTAAAATCTTTTTTTGCCACAGGACTTCTTTCTGCGGATTAATATGATTGGACTCAAGAGTCTATGATCAGAACTGTGTCCACAGCAGCGGTTTGCTCTTCAGAAATAACAGACCGTAGAACGCCGTAATTGACCAATCAGAATCGAGTATTCAGCAAAGCCGTGTAATAAATAGTGATTATGTCAATGAAGGAGTGTTTAAGGACACAGAATCTAATGACAGTTGTTTGGTTGTTTGCTTATGTTGCCACGGAGGTGCCACTGTCAATCAAATCAGATCAAACCACACCCACACACTTCTGATGAAGCAGATTTGTTGGGTTTTTGAGTCAACTTAAACTCTTATCATGTAATAACTAAAGATGATTTTAGCTAATTTTAACTTTGTTGCTTATTTAGTCACAAATAATTAATCTTATAGAGAACCAAGTTTTCAGTTGCTGTGCTTTTTCTACGTGTGTATGTATATATCCATATGGGTGTGTTTGCTTATAGCAAGGCTTAATCATCTCCAGTCCCCTCAGTAACTTGCTCAGTCACCAGCTGCCCACACAGCATGTTAAATCACTGACTATTCATGTCACATAACAGTGACGGGAGAAAAAATGTTAGGTGACTGTATCTGTGGAAAAGCCTGCAGAGGTTTAGGTTTGTATATGTATCATGTGTAATGATTGTAACATATGGAGGGGATGTTAGTTAAAAGATGGGGGGGGGGTACATATTCTCATGTAACTGATGGATTTGCTATTGCTTTCAGCATGTGGGAATGATACATGCAGTAGCAGTAACATGCTGAAGAGGATGAATTAATTCAAGACAGAAGCTCATAAACAGGATATAAAGCTGGATTTAAAAGATAATTGGTGCTGTTTTATACTTTAGTGCTGCTAAATATTGTGTATTTGGGAGTCCAGCAATATCATAATTTTCTTTTGATTTCATTGTGCACTTAACTCTGAACGACATTGCAGAAATTCACGCCTTTAATGATGTTGTTGCTCTTTCTGTGTTATGATAATACTACTGATACATTGCTGTCATTTCTGTTGTGCAGAGTGGGCCTTAATTTTAGCAGCGATAATATTTTGTTTATGACAGCTAATAGTTTGTTTACATGAAAATGTTTCCTTTTTTTAACATGTATTGAGGAGTAACTTTGTTTTCAGAGTTAGTTAGTTAGGTAGAGGTGATGTTGTGTAATGTGGAATTCTGTTTGTAGCATTTTACAAAATTTTGTTTTGGATCCCACAGAACCAACTGACATCATTGTGACTGTATGAACTGTGTCCAGGTGCATGTTTTTATTCATTCAGCAGTATTAAGTCTATCTAGCCTGCTGCTTTTGCTTAATACCTGTCTTTACTTATCACTATCCTTAGGAGATACCATGAGTAATCCAATTGGGTAAGGAAATTAGAAAACATATGGCTGACTAATCTACATTGCAGTATATCATGATGCTGAGTCATGTGTTCTTGTAGAGATGATGCACAATCTGCCCAAGATGAAGAAGACCGTGAAGGTGAGTTGCTCTGCTTGAGGATTAAAGCCCAGTTGGAGGATTTGTTCTCCAATCGCCACCTGGCAGACGACGGCTTCCTGCTGAAACATGTGCAGAAGAACAAGCAGGGCTATGTCAGTCTCAAGCTCCTCACTTCTTTGAAAAAGGTAAAAAAAAAAAAAAAAAGAAGCAAGATTTCGTGTGCTTTCTGTGGTATTTACATTCCACCAGTTTGAATAAAAACAATCCAGTAAAATGCAAACAAAGCTGAAGTTGCCACTATTTGTCACAGATAAAGGTCCTGACCACAAACTGGTACATGACTCTAGCAGGAGCAGAGTACTCAGAACTTCTGGAGGTGAATGATGAATGCACCAAAGTGAGGCGGATAGAGCCTCTTCCCAAATGGCTGCTGTGTTCCCCCACCAACAAGTTCCTCCTCGCCTGGAACATTGCTGTGGAGAAAACCGGAGAAGACGGCGCGGCCCGAGGCCTGGAGCCCCCTTCGCTCTCAGAGAGGATCCTCCAAAAGTTCAGCGCTCACGGCAGCATTGCTGCAGTCTGGATCCTGCATCCTAGCAAAGAGCTTCCCAAGGAGCTGCAGTGCTATGCCAAACGTCACAAAGAGCTTGGCCAACATTTGTGTGCAGTGGTGAAGTTTGACCACTTGGAGGCGGTTCGTAAAGCCTACAGTGTCCTGAAAGCAGAAGAGGAGAAGTCTAATGGTGAGGGCATGTGTGTGGTACCTTTGGGATTCCAGCCAATGCACCACGTCACCAAGGACAAACCATCAGAGGAAAACAACGAGGCCCACCCTGAGGACACACATTCCCAGGAAAAGCCACTTGACATCTCTGAGGAGTCAGTCCATGAGGAACCCTGTTCGCCAGCTAAAGTTTCTGACGAGACTCCAGACACATCTCAGCCCCAAGAGTCCTTGGATAACTCCATGCAAAGAACCTCCGAGCAGATCTCCACCAGCTGTTACGGCCAGTCCTTCTCTGGTTTGAATCAGAGGTATGGTAGGATGAGCTGGTGCTCTGGAGACTGTGATAAAGATAATTCTCAGAGCCCCTGGGTGCTGAGGCGCAAATTTGCAGCCAGTGCATTATACCCCAAGGTGGCTGGGCACCTGAATGCGCCCTGCTTGATGCAAAGAGTGCTGCGACAGCCCTTCGGCCCTGACAGCAGCAGGGGCTTTCAGGGCAGAGGGAAGCCGCTGCAGCAGGAAGAGATCAAACTCTCCCTTGGATGAAGTAATACTACCTGTGCTGAATAACAGTGGCAGATTTGTGGAGCAACAACACACTACAAAAATTTTAAAGTTGATAAAGCAAATAAAGTATTTTTTGCATTAAACAACTGTTTGTTGTGGGTTACATGTAGTTGTAAACCACTGACAGACGGGGGCAGCATATAGCTGTGTTCACAACTGTGTTATTTTAAACACTGGCTTCGTCCTTCTTGTCAAGCTGTAGTTGCGTAGGAAGCATATACACTGCAATGCATGTAAGTAGACTACAACACATATTAGCTGGAGGTACAAATTGTTACACAAACTGAGGTGTTAAAGTGCTGAAGTAACAGCGTCTCAGAATGCACACACGTCCTTTTTGAAACACCAGTGGCCTCCGCACCCCTGGGGCCTCAGCTCCTCTGGTCACAACTGCAAATTGCAATGTATATTTGTTCTTGGGCCAGGATGGATTTACCTTGTTACCACTTTCCCCAAGAAAGAGGTATTGTCTTTCAACATGAAATTCTCAGAAAAAGCCCTCATTGTCCCACTGCATCTTTTTCACAAAAGCCCTGTTTAGATTTTGGTTCTCTAAAAAGTAGTTTTCCACTCGCTGAGATGACATTTGGCTGAAGGCTACTTGTCCAATCATCAAACCACATCTTGTGCAAGACGAGCGTAGTAGCAACATTTGTGCCTTATTTCCAGCCTTTCTAATGACACCTCGACTGGAATGGTGTGTTTATAGTGTTACTGATTGAGGGCTTCCTTAAAATCTTGCCCAAACCTAAACAAAATGTGTTTCTTCACTCATCCACACCCAGTGGAAAAGATTCAATCTGATGTGTATGGGATTCTATCATATTCAAATTGGAAACATACTTTACTTTTTTTTTCTCTTGTATATGCTGAATGTCAGACTGTCTTCATGACTAATGTAATCTTAGCTGTTGAGTGAGACACTGCATTGTATATGGATCAAGTGTTTCACTCTTATTGTCTATGACTTGATTTAGCAATTAACAGCTGTTGGGCTTTTATTACAGTGAAGGCTGGTCTATGACAACTTTACACATCTGTGAACAATATGTATAGTGTAGAAATGTTCCTGCTCAATGTCAGGAAATGTTTCTGTGCTGATAGTTCCTTTTCAAGGGTAGAAAAGCACGATATCCCATGCTAACTGGGAGTCATTATGTCTTTACATAGGCTCCTCTGGCCAATAATTGAGGTGTATGTCAAACAAGTTAGTTGTTATAATTCTCATGTTTTCTTAGTTTTTTGGGGAGGGGATCTGGATGATTTTGCACCTGCTGACCATCACCAAAATATTCTCAGCATGAAGAAGAGCATGAATCCTCTTTGATTTGTGGCACAGTGTTATCCTTCAGGTCAGCGCTGAAGGGTTGAAGCTGAAGTGAATAGGAGAGTTTGTGTTGGCTTCACTTCAAACTTTACATGAAATCTACATGAGATGAGATAACAACTGAGATAGAATATCCATCAATACACATGTTTGGTATGAGACAAAGCTTGGGTAAAGATTCCTTTGGTTTTTCCCTTTTTCTCTCAGTCAACACTGAAGGAATTTTAAGTCCTAGAAAGTTAGTGCTTCACATCTCCGCCTCACCAGTGGAACTTTGCAAAGTGTGATTTGTGTATTATTTGGCCCGAGAATATCAGAATGACTCATGGTGTTAGAATGAGATATTTGTTAGCAAATAATTTGTTTCCTGTTGTTACGCTGACTTCATTACTCTAGCACAGAGATAGCTGCTTTATTTCAAAGTCTTTGGCTGCAGACACAATTCTGAAACCATCAACTCAACAATGTACCTGTAGATTTATTTGACTGGTTTATGCTCCCAAACAGCACCTGTAAGACTTTGTGTATGTCCCTCATCTCTCCCTCCCTCATGCCTCAATTTGCTCGTCTGCAAACCGGTTGGCCTTTGTTTATATATGACTGACCCCACACACCTGACGCATTTCCTCCATGGATGGGGTATTTATTTAGATTGCAGTCTGGAGTGCCTGATTCCTTCCAAAAGCACAACCATCTGCTCCTCATTTGCCGCTCGAGGCTCAAGGGCTAAAATACTGGTTTGTATTGGAGGAGAACATGAACATGAGATTCTCAACAACAACACCCCTGGTTTTATCTCCAGCCAACTGTAGATTGAATCATCACGAAATACTTCTGCTGTGATAATTCCATTTAACTGGGGTTAGTGTTGTCTTAGCACCATTTAAACCAATTGTGACCTTCTTAATTCCCCTAAAAGATTGAAAGATACTTGCTTCAGCAGACCACTCTGACTGCCCAGTTGAGGCTATTACCGGTCGCCCACTTAAGATGGCAGACTCTCTTGCGGCAGAAGGTAAATGTAAGCCCTTGCTCAGGCCAAAGCATCCTTTAGTGCTCCTGGAGCTAGAGCCAGGGAGATTATCATGTCAGGAGTAATCCGACTCGGCCCACAAGCACAACTATGGAGGAGGAGGAGGAGCAACAGTTGAGGGGGGGAGGCAGGCAGAGGCATCAGAGAAGCTCTCTACTCCGCTTAGGGTAACCATGCTCTCCCTCCTCACCCTAACCCATCTTCTCAACCCACAGTGTTCCCTTCCTTGGAGCTGAAGAAAAGACCTGCTGCTGGAAAAGGGGTAAGGAGATGCATTATCTTTCCAACTGCGCAGCTTTGTATGGAGATAAAATGATCTGAAGTGGAAGCAGTTTCACAACAGATGGAATAAAAGTTAAGGCATCTGTAAGATCTGTTTATGACACTGTACCTCTGTTTTGCTCTGTTCCTGGTTCAGGTTTGTGCAAAAAGGGGGACCAGAAATTCTGTATGGAGAAGCGTGATGACAGAAGTTTTCTGAAGTGAACCAGATGCCAAGTCAGGGGCTTTTCTAAACATACAGCTCTCCTTTTTTTGAATGGATCAACCTGAGTGCCATGAAGCGCACATTAAGGAATGTTGATCTTGATCATTGCAACATGAAATAGTTCTATGGAAGTGCAAATATGATAAAAGAATAACACAGCCTGGACCTGAATCAAGTCAGGACACCACCCTACTTGCAGGCACAGGGAGTTGTGATGATTTTCAGGGGAATAAGCAGGAGTCCTGCCCTTGCTCCTCGCCTGTGATGATGATGGACTTAACCTGCCACCACTTGCCTGTGGAGGTCAGCTGAAGACGACGCCACGCAGCTAAGTCTGGATTAGCCAGCCGAACGGTAAGGACACCACATCTTCTTTTGTTAGTTTAAGCTGGCAGCTTAAGGGGAAGGCGTTAGGTGCCACTGACAGGGATGCCTCACCAAGTGCTTGAGTGGCAGAAAATACACGTTGGATTATCTGTATCAACAAGCGGCCCTTGATGGAACCGCATGTCAATAGTGCACAGCGGCCTGTCACGTTTGCAGAGCAGTTACCATTGATTACAAGGGGCATGCCACTATGTTGGAAAAGCAACAAGAAAAATAAATTATTATTATAATTTTTTTTTTTTTTTTGCAGAATTTGAACAACCTCTCACCACACAGACACGTTTGTTTTGTCAGGGAGGAATATTTTCTTTTCCTGTCACTTTTCAATCATGGTGGTTTGCGTCATTATCATGCATAATTGCTTTCAAAAGACTCTCTGTCTTTCCTTTTTCCAAAAGTTGGAGCCCTAAAAGTTGGAAATTTAACAAAATAGTTATTTTTCTCTGCGTTCAACATTTTAGAGATCGCCATTTTTTGCAGAGCTGCGCCTTTAATAGTTTTAATAATTAAGAAGAGCTGGATAAAACTGCTGAACTTGTCATGTTAAAATATAATGGAGGTACTCTGAGAGAACTAAACTTGATGATACTCACTATGGGCATTATACTGAAGTGATGATCCCTTCTCACTAAGCCCATATCATATGTAGAGATTATACTGTATCTAGCAGAGCCCAAGAGGCCGGATAGAGGTTAAGCCTAAAGTCAATTGAGCCATTCAACTTTCATAACCTGCCAAAGCTGTTCATAACTGGCGGAAACTGAAGGGGAAGCTGAACTGATGCACCACTCCTCATTGTCTTATCAGCATTTTTTGTCAGATTCTTGCTAAAATATACATTGTGCATGCAAATGTTAGTCATTTGAAGAGAGCCAATAGGCTTATGAAGAAATAAAATCATATTTCAGATGTTTGTGCTTGCTTGTGCTTGCTCGCGTGGGTCTTATTTGAAAGTGGTATTCAGCGTGTGCCAGATGGCCGTCAGCCTTTTGTAACAGCAACATCAACATGTTTAACATGGGTTTAGAGGTGATGCTGTTATGTTAAAAGAGGATCTGGCATAGACAGATTAGCAGCCAGAATAGCATCTCATAGACTCTTCTGTAGAAAGTAGCCGAGACAACATCAATCTTACTCCCAGCTCACACAAAAATGATGAGGCAAGGTGACGTTTTCCTGCCAAGCCTCATGTAACCTCTTCGTCCGTTAGAAAGGCTATTGAAATACATGTCAGAACAATACCTTGACTCAACTCTTCCCATAATAGCAAAGGGCAGACAGGGACAGGTGTAAAATGTGCATCTATAAGTGTATCTTCCCCTCACACCTTATTAACGCCACCCTAACAGCAACAGGTTTGAGTTGTGAGATTCCATGCTAGGATGTTAGGTCACTGGATTAATCTGTATAAATGTGTGGGATGTGATAGCAGGGCTTCCAAAATAAAATCGAATCTTTTTAACCACTCACCTACATCCAATAGATTAAAAGGATGCAGGAATCATGTTTGGCATTTATAGAATGTGTGTTAAAATCAACTCTATTTTTCTGGCATTACCCACAGGTGTTTTCCCCTTTTTTCTTCTCAAAAATGAACAGCTGCTTTCTCACTAACAAGGAACAGGCTTGTTTTAATTATCCTATGGTTACTGAGTGACAGAGCGTGAGCCAACAGAAGAAATTGCCCAGCAAAATTACAGCGCAGTCTAACCTAAGCCTTTTTCAGTTGCATTAGAACCAAGGCTGCAATTAGAACAGCCAATCCTGGCTCAGAACATCCACTTTATTTTACAGCCTTTTGGCCCACCCTGGTGCCAACACAACAGATCTAACTAACTGATCTCGTCAATTTTCTTATTCATTATTCTGGCTGAAAGCAGGACAGGTTTTTAGAAGCAGAAGAAGAAGCGCCTGCTGGTGCTCTCTCGGTGGGCCCTGCATGCAGGCCTAACCCCTGAGTTAGAGGTGGATTAACGCAGACGCACACACACATACAGCAAGGCCCGGGCTCTGCCACCAACACTGCAGCCAGGTGTTAACCCACGTGACCGCAGATAAAGCCGGCAGGCATTAGTGCTAATCCCGCCCTGATCTTTGGAATATGTCCCTATTACCTACCCAAGCACTCTCTAGCTGTCCCCAAGCCTCCTGATGCTCACTTAAGAGGGAAAAGACAAGACAATGCCTCTCTAGGACTCCCTAAAGCACATTGTTTCCTTGCAACAACACAGTAGGTGCCTTTCCCGCTGTTTGTTATGCTCTTCTGTTATCTTTTCAATGCAGGTATTTATGGGGTGTGTTCAGAGTAGCGCAGAGACAGCCGGTCACATGGGTGGAGCTGAACTGAAACACAGCATGGTAATAATGTTCTGTAGGCAGAGGCCTCAGGTTGTTCAGTGGCAAATACATAATGGTTAGACCTGTTGACATTTCTAGATATCAAGAAGCAGCAGTATTATGTAAGATGGATTATCTAGTGTTATGTGATGGTGCTGGAGTGTGTGTGCGCCCTGGAAGTGAAGTGAGTGTCTGGACAACAATGGAAGGTTAGACTTTGTCTCGATTTCTACACAAGCCCATGTCATTTAATTTGGGAAAAGTGAAACCACGCAAATGCTGCATGTGTGTATTTATGGTATGTGTGAGTCACAGCGAGGGAGAGAGTGAGAAAGAACAGGCTGTATTTAGGGAATGTAAAGGAACAAATTCTACAGCATGGTGAGACATAAAAGTTGGTATCTGCTTTTTTTCCAGCACAAAGAAGCTCTTCATTCATTCCTTTCTGTGATCTTCTCTCGCTGTAATCATGTCACACTGGTCAAGATCCAAGCAAGCTGACAAGAAGGCACCCCCTGTCTGCCGGCTTCATTCAAAAGTGTTAACCACAGACGCCCCTTATCCCCATTTTGACAGATCTCTAGTTCATCTCCCATAGGCTGTGGCATTCTGTTGAGTGTCTCCTTCTGGCATAGGAGGGAGGGGAGGACACGAGTGCCATGCTGCTGTAATTACATTACCGCCAGCTTAGCAGCGCCACGGCCACTGACCCAATTATTCATTGAAAACATACATTTTATTGTGTCATTTGAAATAATGCGATCTTTGAGTCTCGGTTGAGGATTGGGTTCCAACTGTACGATGCATGCGTTGGCGAATACATCATGTCTCAGGAATGGCTTTGACAGGCTAAGAAATTCTTGGCTATGCAGTTCGTTGTCATGGTTTGCCTCAAACATGTTAATGATCCTCTGGGACTGTTTTCATTCTGGTATCACTGTTGGTATCTCTTCGGGTGACATATAGCTAAGAGCAAAGTCAGGTATACTATTTCTTTACATACCTCAAATTCACTCCCATTCTCACTAGAAACACAAAATCCTACTGAGTTTGCATGCAAACTTTGTCTTTTCCCCTTGTGAATAGATGATTTTCTGTGTTTGTTTTGGGACTCACATGTTTGACCAGCCTTATCTCCACACACAGGAGCGTGCATGGGCATATCAGTACTGATGCTTTGTGAGGGCCAGACATGCTTTGCCTGTGTGAGAACTGTCTTTGCAACTCATCTGCACTTTTATGTCTCAGTTTGAGGATGGCTTTTCCTTCTGCTGGAGTGTCCTCTGGGGTTCCACTATATCCTCTACGTTGCTCTTCTCTGTTTGCTGGAAAACAGCAGCATTTGTCCTTTCAGGAATTGGACTACTCATTCATGTCTTTCCGTTCCGTCTCCTAAGAAAACACCAGTGCCTCTTCCCCCTATCAATATCTGTATATTTATGTCCATGACAGCGGGGGCCAGTGGTGGATATTAAATGTCTGTGCTGATTAATCATCCGTGACCATCTGAACAAGCTGCTGAATGCTCCTTGGCACTTTTATTGGTGCCAGTCGACTGCAGATGGGACTAATGCGTTTCTGAGTGGAGCAATTATGACAATCAAAGTGTCTTCGGGGACATGAGATCAGTGTTTGATGACCAGGCTTCGTCCAGTGTCAGCGACTGAGACATCGGTGGAAGAATCTGTTTTTTACGAGTTAATTGTTTTATCAAGATGAGCCATAGAGCGAACAGGCCACAGGCATTGATGTATCACGGCCGTGTGAAACAACTAACTCCAAGGCTGAGTAATGGTCCCAAACTGACCTATTAATAGCATAAGAAAACAATGAGCTCATCAACAAACTGGCCCTTTTTAAATTGAATATTTATCATATTTAGAGCAGGAGCAGGGAGATTTTTGGTGTTGAGTTGGTGTTGAACCAACAGAAACAAAAGGAGACTTTCCATTGAGGCTTCTATCTATCATGTCTGGTGATTAAATATAACAGTGAAAACCAGAGAGAATCAGACATATAGCGGGCACAGAGTAACATTCTGCAGAAGACGCCGCTCCACATTTGATTTATGTGGACTGTGTCAAATGAGGTTGTTAGCTGAAATGTTTGACTTTCAAATGAATACCATTCTACTCCTTCATTGTGCAGAGGCTGCTTTCCACGTCAAACCCATATGGAATTATGATTGATGAGTCAAGCTTTGACTGATAGGACTGGTTATACCTGTTTATACTCTGTTTATTCCACTGCAACTCATGTGTGCAGCTTCTTTCCCTTTGCATGTCCAAAGCACTCAAACACAATGGAGTGCTGTCTGAATTTGCCTATAGTTCTTCTTTTTTGTTTCACTTACTTCACTGCAAAAAAAACTGTTCCTCACTTTTTACTATTTTTCAGTGTATGATGTAATCTGCAGGAGTAACCCACATGCTGAAAGTACAAACTTCCCAAAGTTATTCATTTCAGATTTTTGTTTCTATTCCATAGATTTTCAAAATGGGAGGCGGCCTCCCCAGGGGGCCTCCAAACTGTTTCAGGGGAGGCTCGGTGAATGGAAGTGAAGAAATATTACATTAGTTATTAAAATATTACATACAGCAGAATAGCCTAAATGTGTGTGATTTGGTTAAAGAGATAGTTCAGAGATTCAGTAGTCTGGGGGAATTTTACTGTTTTTCATACTTTTCCAGTCAGTCAGAAAATGTCAAACAGCAATATTAGGCCATGTTGGCTCAATTGTTGAGTGTCTATAGGATCAAATAACATAATCATGATCCCATAGGCATCCAGTTAAGCAAGTAAACTAAGTGGGGGTGAGGGGGCGCCTTTTTCCAAGCTTTGTCTGAGGGGAGGCCCACAGTCTCAGACTTTGAAAACCCCTGTTCTATACTAAACTAGACAAAGACATGTGAAATTTTGTCCCATTGTATACACTCCAGCAGCCTGTACACTCCAGAATCCAGTCTGGCAAAACACTTTTGTAAGGCCAGTCTGGATTTGCTGTTAGTCACTGCCAGTATACCGTTTCCGGCTCTGGGGAAATGTTTTGCTCACTGGTGACATGATATGAAAAATACAAAGAAGTGAGCTTGTAAAACTTCTCAAATACCTGTGGCATGACAATAAGGAAAGAGAAAATATAAGGTATAATACCTCCAAATTGAGTTTTGTGGCTACTGTGGCACAGTGTCTATTGAAAGGAGGGGTGGTATAAGATAAAGGGATGTACAAACACACATGTTCACTGAGGCCTCATCATACGTAGCATTGCAAATAGGTGTAATTGAGAGATTTCTGGATTTTCCCCCTTTCAAAAGAATATTTTGGGAACATTTACTTCTGCAAAAAAACAACAACAACGTTTTCGTTCCTCAAAAATGAAGAAAATACGCTTTTATTCTCATTCACATCAGGTATTTTCGATATTATACTGAAACTTTTAAGAAGTTTCAAGGGGCAAGGGATTGCAAAACTCATCCAGCCTGCTTTCAGTTCAAATAAGAAATTGCAGCGGCCATTAAACACACACTGCATTCTCAGGTGTCAGCAAGTGATGTCAAGCTCACAGATCATGAACCCACTTAGAGTGAAAACAAGCTGACAGCAGAATCAGAAAAAGTAAACTGGCGGTAAAATAAAAGCCCTGTTGAGAGAGGTGGATTTATGGGAGGGTCAAAGATGTATGATGGCATAACAATTTTTTGCATTGTTCTTTGTGCTTTAATGTGACAAGATGGCTTACATGATTGAAGGTGTGACTGTTTGAACATGTCTGACGTTTGTCCGTTTTGCCTCTCTCAACAGAGTTTCAATGCTCCTCCACATTCTAAGATGAAGTTATGGAAAGGTGCTACTTTTGCCTTCATGCTCTGTGGTGCAGCCCTGTCCATCCTCCTCTTTAAAAACATGGCCACTATCGGACAGTTCAAACCTAAGACAAAACATCCGTACTCATCTTTGTCCTCATCAACACCTTCATCAGGATCGACATCCAAGACCTCAACGCCATCACCATCACCATCAGCAGAATCGACAGTGTTGTCCCGGCAGATGGGTGGTCTTCATCGGAGAACACGCTCAGCAGACGAGATGAACTCTCTCCTCTCAGAGTGTAAGATAAGCTGTTATTGTCTTCCTTCCTTGTCTGGTCTGAAATAAGGCATCTGTGATACTATTGTTTATAGAGCAGATTTGAATGTCTCACAATAACCTGCAGTCAAATAGCAACTCATAGTTTACTGGCTCTCCATTGAACCAGTTTAACCCTCAGGAGACTCACTTTCCTTTGGTTCCTTTGGGCTTCACACTTTCTGTGATACTGAGGGTTTTGCAGCAGGCCTGCTATCAGATAAAATAAACATGTGTTTGTCTGTTTGCAGAACTTCCATTATCCTGGCAGCTACCGCATGCTATCTGTGTGAACCATCTGTTTGCATATCTGATTATTGAGAACTTGATCCACAAACATCACACAAAAATCTTATAGCCCTTCTAGTGCCTGTCTATAGATGTTGATTTATCTCTTCTCTGTCAGTTTCCATGATGTTCCAGAGCTTCACAGAGGGCGAGCTTCAGCATGTGGTCGGGACCTTGCTTGACAGGAAGAGAAGGAAGAGCCGGCGCCTGGATGAGAAGCAGGCCCGAAGGACAAAAAGAGCACGACGGCCTAAGCCCTGCTCCTTGAGGGAGCTGGAGCTGACCGTGAGTGAACTGGGTCTTGGCTATGACAGCGACGAGACGGTGCTGCTGCGCTACTGCAGCGGCAAATGCACGGCCCACCGGCACAACTACGACATCACCATGGAGCACATGATGCGGACGGGCTTCAGGAAGAAGGGGCGCAAGGACAAGGTTGGCAGTGGGCCCTGCTGCCGGCCGACCGCATTCGAAAAGGACTTTTCCTTCCTGGACAACAAGAGCCGCTACCACACGATACAGAATGTGTCGGCAAAGAACTGTGGGTGTGTATGACCCAGAGAAATTGACTTTATCACTTCTTCTCGCTGCTCTCAGCCTCTGTTGGAACAGTTGAACATGGATGCTGTTAAAAGACAAACTGTGGAATATAAACTCAAGGAGAGGAGGAAAGGATGGGAATATGTTTATGGCTGCTCTACGGCGGCCTTTTTGTGACAGGCAGACTTGACTTTTTTGGCGTCCGTCAATGCAAACTGGAACCAAATCACATGGACAGCAAGAGCTGCGTTTGTATGGATTCCATGTAAAGAGACACAGAAAATAACTGTTCATACCAAAAAGTTTTTATTATCTTTTCTATCTGTGTAGTAACACTGTAAACTGTGGTGTAACAACAATGTAGCAACATTATGTTTGTGATATGACATTTGAGTAGTAGTACATGCAATAGATGAGCTATGAGCCATTGCGGACTAAATTATTGCTGTTAACTACACTTCATATCCGTGGGTGTTAACTTCAATAAGTCCAAATCTTGTAGTTTACATGATTAGAATGGTGACAGTAAATTACCTTTCAGGCAAAAAAGTGCTAAAAAAATCCATTTCAAAGCCATAAATAAAACAAAAATAAAAATACCTGTAATCCACCAATGTTTACTTAAAGTTCTGCACAGGACAGTTTGGACCATTGATCTAAAATGATGTCTACAGAAAGTATATTGACTTAAAGGTGTGTTGAGTTGTTGTTATCACAGGTCATGACTTTGTGACCTGTTTCCCTGCTTGTATGCATTTCTGTTACTGATTGCAGTGTTATTACACAGGTTAAAGAGCATGTGTTATTGGTAAGAATTTGACGATGGAAGTCCTTTTCTATAGCAACAGGTTTGATACCCACCTTTAATTATTGTGTTTTGTATATTGATGTTGTGTAGATTAACAATGAGAACCTGTTTCAAAACACATAAATACTCTTTCACTTTAGTAATAAAACAACATGGAAATTTATCCCATCTGCACTCTATAGAATAACTCATCACACTCAAAGAAATTATCATCATTTTAAGTCTTTTTTTATACTTTCCCCAAATAACCCAGTATTGTAATTACCCATAATCCTCAGGAATTATTTTCCTCAAGGAATTGCCAAAACATACCAAGTCAATTCAACACGCATGAAGAATTCACAAACTTAGATTCATAAACATCTCATGTCTCAAGTTCCTGGTGACATAACGTCTTTAATATCGTCTGTAATTTGTGAACGTTTACACTCAGAGGTTTTAGCTAAACTGAGGTGTGAAAGAGAAGAATGCTTTTAGTGCGTAGGCATGTTTTTTTCTCGCTGACAGAAAACTAACTATGAAGTAGAGTTGGGATCTGGAAATGTCTTTGCACCCAACCATAAAACCCTGTAACTTACTATGATCCAAAGCCCACAGTACAGCCTTTTATTGGCCCATCAAATGCCTCCTTGTTGTAATGCCTGGTAGAGTTTTAGGGGAAAATAAGCTGTTGAAATGAATTATGAAGCATCTTTTTCACCTTTGACAATCTTTATTTGGTTTGAACCCATTGCAGTTGTTTTCCTGAAGTACAATAAATTATGTTTTTGTTTTTTGTTTTTGAGGAGGTGCAGTGTGCAGCGTGGATGCAGTGCATCTTTATTGTAGTTTATATTGTATTTATTGGGAAGTAAATTATGGTTTTGCATATTTATTTAGATTACCACACAGAAATGGGACAGCTTATTATCATTAAGCAACTGTGCCAAAAAATGTTTTATCTAACATTCTTTATTGACTGCTGAATAAACATAATTTCAGAGGTATGGATGTTCATCATTTCTCCCAAACTATCAATCTCTGGGTGTCAAATATTCTGTACTCAGATTGTATTTTAAATAAATATCTATATTAATAAAATAATAAAGAAACAAATTAAATAAATTAATGTAAGAAAAAGATCCCTGTGGGGAAAATTGACGATCAGATTACATTAAATAAACCATGTGGCAGATTAAAACAACAACACCTTTGTCATGCTAATATATAAATGTTTGTCAGTGATGCTGGCTCACTCAGTGAGGTTCTCTTTCTGAAATCATCTATTATAAAGCAGCTCAGGAGCTTGTGTACTGAACAGCAGTGATGACATAAGCTTATACAACAGGGCTTGTGACCAGACAGTTTGATCCCTCTGGCAGGCAGGGAAAACCAGCAGGGATGTGACTGTGACTGCTTCTCATTTCAAATTATTGACAGAAAAGAAATTAAACAAAGTAAGGCTCTTATTCTTCACCTCAATATTAAGATGATGTTGTAATACTCTTTTTTATTGTCAACAAATCCCATGAAAACACCAAAACCAACAATTAATTGATCCTATTAACAAGATTTACCTGTGTAGCCAAAGCCTGATGTAGCTTATTCCTCTGTGCCACAGAGCTCCATTGTTGTCCAAAACTATTAAAAACAATGAGCCACACTGTTGTACTGGATGACATGCTCTTTCATTACAACGAAAACTGTAGTTTATTTTGAGTCAATCCCACATAAACCGTCCTGCTGGCAGAAATACTCACTAGAGCCCAAATGTGTATTCATCCGCGGCTGAAAATAGTCCCCAACGAATGCATTCCTATTACTCCTATTTGGATCTTTTGCTAAAAACAACAATGCCCAGCTGTTTTAGGAAATTACTGAAACTATATATTTATGACCCTTTTTTAAAGATTTAAGTCTTTAATTTGGAACCAGTGGGCTTTGGGCCACAGACGGAGTAGTAATTGGTATGGGATTTGTTGAGAATAAGAAAAATATTAAATAACAGCAACCCTATCCTTTCAGTGAAACTACATAATTCTTACAGAGTGCACCCTTTATGTTTTGGAGACATTAAAAGGTGACCTTCAAGGAATGTTTCTTGTAAAATGCATCCGTTTTGGACCAGAAAACTGTGACTCAAAAAAGTAAACTTTTCAAGGTAAACATAAACAACCTTGTTTTTCGATTGACCACCATGCAGTTTTGAGTTTAGCCAAATATTTTATGGGCTTCATGAGTTATAGAACTTTCTCAACCCCTAAAGTACCATTAAATTCATTAAATGTTCTACAAATAATACTAATAATAATTTCAACTTACCTCAGTGTATCTAGCCACGCAGAAGGTTTTGGTTTAGTCCAGGTTTTCAGATTTCTGCCTCCACCTCAATACAATGTATGAAGGTGAATGGAATTTTGCTTGTGCTCGTCACATCATCGAGAAATGACACTGGAAGGATTCATCAGCAATTTGCCTTTCCGGAAACAGTGGTCTGGTTACTCTGGATAATCCACAAAACATGTTGTGAACTGTTTTCAAAGGGACAATTTCTGTTCACACTGAGGTGGATTATCAATGCCTGTGTAATTGACATCATTAATTGTAGCTGCATTCCTTTCACATGTGTCTGATCCGTGGCCCTGATATTGTTTATGTTGACTCACTGATGTGGTTTACCAGGATATCTAAATGGAACAAACGCATCATTAACTTAGGTATGTCTTTACTGTTAACATTGAAATGCACTCTCGGATATCACAAGCTGGAGGAGACAGGTTTAGGGAATGTGGCCTAATCAGAAAAGCTAACAACAGCAGTTCATGACAACTCCTTCAGTACTTTGAAAATCACAGTTTGATAATGTGCAGCAGTGTGTGAGTGTCTGAGCAGGAATTTGGCTTCAATTTGAGGTCAGAACATTAAACACGCCAAAAATGGAGTCAGAGAGTTTTCACATGAGGGCAGCAATATTTACGGTACTGTTTTGGAAATTAACTTTTCATGTGGCGGTAATTCAAGAACAATATTTATTTGAGGTATATGCCAGTCCCTCAGATGCCAGCTCTGACTTGGAGTGAATATGACATACAGTATATACTGAAGGTCTAGTGAACAGTAATGGTGGTACAGCACTGTATGTTGGGTGAAGGGTCTGCTGCTGGATTCCACTTTGGATGTAAGTTATCTTAAATTTATTATGTTATCACCATATTTCAGTATCAGTTATATTAAGCAGGAAACGCTCCTCCTGAGTTATACATGCACAAAAACTAAATGCTTGTTTTCCCCAGAAGACACAAATCCCAGAAAAGGCCAGACAACACAACTTACACAACTTCCTGCACAGTTTTAATGAGGCAACACCACCCCTTGGAGCTTACACCATAACTTCAGGCATTTGGAGATAACACAGAAGTCAACTTGAGTTATCTGAGTTAAGAGTCGATCAGTGGCAGGTCACACAGAATGATGTGGCTGATGGATGGGCCAATGTAACTTGTATTTTTGTGAGTGAAAAAATAATCTTTTTCCCTTTGGGTTTTATTTGGCCAAGTGGAGCACATGTTTCAGTTTGACTGTGACTTACTGTATTTACTACAGCTGTGGGGGAGAAATGACTTCAACAGTTTGTATTTTGAGCAATTTCACATTTTAAAGCCAACTACAGGAATAACAGAGACGCACATGACTCCCTCACATCAAAGGCACATCACCCTCAAACATTTAGATGTAATGAAATCCAACATATGACGATTTCCCCAACAGTGACAACTTTGACTCCAGTAACTACAGCAAAGAGCAAAGTTTGCAAAAGAATTTTCCAGCACGTTGTATTTACATAGTTTCTTTTTAAGTAATTTCCTGATATTTTTTTGTACTTGGAGAACCCCAAATATGCTTAAAATGTTTACAACAGCAATGAAAGTGGAACCTCTGATATAAACAAATATTTCCGTTTCTTGCCACTGCAGTTAATGACCTTTAACCAAAACGTCTACATACCCACAACAGAGAACTGCTGGATCTGCAGGAATAAAAAAGACGAAAGACCACTAATGAAAGCAACACTGGTGAGAAAATCAAACTGCATAATAACATCCATTTCATCACAAAGTACGATTAATTTACAGGAATTCGTACTGCGTTTGGACAGTGGTTTGACACTTTCAACGAAATAATCATTATGGCTATTTGCTGTTGTACTTGTATTTTTAATGGGGTGATAATGGTAGGTTAAACTTTGGCCAGCAGGAGTTAGTGAACCCCAAACTGAAAGAAGTGGAACTCTTTGCCAACTTAAACTGAACAAAGGATATGCTCAGCGAGACCAAATTAAGCCACTTCACCCATTATCCTCTCCTTTATGTGTGTGGTTTTTTTTTTTTGCAGGTTTCTTGCATAATCTACCACTATCCTGTGTCAGCTGTCTACATGTTGGTGTTTGCACATTTGACCTAAAATCACTGTCATCATTATTTGTGTTTGCAGATTTAAAGGAAATCCCATCTATATTCATGTCAACACTGTAGTGTGTTGGAGGATAATAGTGTTAGTCTATACAAGACATCTGTTGTTGGTAACGGCACTGACAAGATCTACAATACACATGCCAAAGTTTTACAGCCGCCTCCCATGTCCAGCTGCAGCATGTTGGTGAATTCAGACATCTTTAGAGGAAGATAGCAGGACGGAGGATGCAGCGGTGACTCTGGAGGACCCAAACAGCCTGAACAACTGCAGCGAGCAGGTGTTTCTCCTCTTCCTGAGCAACTCTGAACTCTCCAAACATGAATTAACACAATCCATTTTGGTTGTTTTTTAATAAGGACATGAATGATTACATTAAGACACTGGGCGTTACATTTTTAATTGCATTATAAGATTTATACAGGACTGGTTTGGGGAGAAAATGTGAGGTCATGGATACATCATTTTATAATAGAGATAAATGTACAAGTCAAAGAAATATACTTGTTGACTCCTCGTATTCATTCATAATTCATGTGCATTTCGCTATTCACATCCATAAATATTTAAAACCTTTAAACCTAAGTAAACATTAATAATTCACTGAAATATATAATTGAAAAAGACAACATTGCGTTTATACAATTTGTGTTTCAGAAAAAAAACTATTCAATGAACGATTCAACTCATAATAAGTGACTGCCATCTACGACATGTAAACAGTGTTAACACATAGTCTGGAGTAGAGTAAAGGTAATCGGTCTTTTATCTGACTGGCTGGTTTGAGTTTGAGGGGATGGTACTGGCTGCTTAGTTTGGCAGTGTTGTCTTTAAATAGATCTTGGATGGCACCATCTATGCTGTTGAAAAGAATGATGGCCATTCTGTGAACAGGCTGGCGTGAGTTTGTTTGAACAGAGAATCTTCTGTTTGCTGGTTTTGATGTCCTCCAGTGTGACTCTTTGCCAACAGTCTCACTTGGCTCTTCTTTAGGTGAATGTGGTTGTGGAGAGCTGCTGATAACTGTCTCTGTGGAGAGCTGTTTGGACATTTTGCTGATGGGTACACTGTCAGCACTAATGTTATTGATGGTACGCAGCGATATGACAGGCCTATGTAGTAAAGTTGACACAGTAATCTTTGCCTTAAGATATTCCTTTCTCGCTGTGTGCTACTTGCTGTAGTGCTGTTGTTAGCCATTGTTTTTTGCTAATAGGTCATTGGTACCCTTGTGGATCAGAATATGCTCCACATGTTGGAACCTTTGAACTACTCCCTTCTCATTGCCTTTCTTTAAACTAGGGCTCCAGGGTTCAAACACTGCACGGGCAGCAAAGGGGCGCTTAAATTAAAATGCTTTTTATTTGAGAGATCAGATTATAAAAAGGCTTTGTGTGCCAAGATGTTTATTTTTCAGTGTTGGTGGGTGTGTGAGTGTTTATAGGGGCTTTGGGGTGGGGCCATGATTGGGATTTGATAAAATAGGGAGATTAGAGGGAAGGGAGGGAGAAGTGGGACAAGGTGTGGAGCTGGAAGGCCGAAGGAAGTGATGATCCTGCAGATCAATTCACTTACTCCACCATACGGCCTCTGACCCCTTCTCTGCCACACATACATATGAATAGAGATTTCATTAGATGCCCTAAATGATTACTTTTTTATTTACACCAGACTGAAGCACACATTTCTCAGTTCCTTTAAGAATTGTCTTATAAATTAGAACTATTTCACGTAAAGAGTTTCCCTTCGGGGATCAATAAAGTATTTCTGATTCTGACTCTGATAACAAAGCCAACCCCACAATAAAGCATCAAGTGGACATTTTGGACAACTTTATGAAACAAACAATTCAGCATACCCACAAATTTCATCAACGTATTTCATACTTTTTAATGCCAATAACAACGGAAAGTAAAATAGAAAATGGAAGTAAAATAAAGAGAATTTCTGAGGAAGCGTTTTGCAGTTGGGACAACTGATCTTATGTTTAGATAACATTATTTCAAATATAGAAAAGTAAAGATCTAATGATTGAAAGCTTTGCTTTATTATTAAATACTTGCATTGGACCAGTGTTCAGAGCCTCCCAGTTGTAACACGTGGTGTGTCAAAAACAACACTAATTAGCCAACAAATCCCTGTGAGATTAGGATTTTTAAAATTTTTTAATTTGTTTCAAAAGAAAATACTCAAAATGTGCTTTATTTAGTAACAGTAGCTTACATGTACTGTGTGAATGGAATCAGAGACAGAAAGAGGACAGAAGGGAGGAAGGAGAGTTGAAGGAGTGATGGGACTGACTGATGATAATATTAGATAAGATATACAGCATTTTTTCACATGACAGCTCCCCCTTGTGGGACAACAGAAGAATAACAAACAAGAAAAAAACATTTCAACCTAAATAGGGTTACTGTAGGCCATATTCTAATGTGATGGATGAATATTGCGGCCTCTTAAAAAGAATGTACATTTAATTGAAAATTATATAAAACTGAATAAGTGAATAAATAAAATAACAAATAGTAGTAAAAGAATAATAAAATCAATAGCATTTTTTGATATCAATATCACATCTCAGATGCTTTTCTAGACTGAAGGTAGTTATAACACAATGTAAAAATACTCAGAAACAAGTAAAAGTCCTTAAGTAAAAGTACAGAAGTATGAGCAGCAAATTGTATTTTAAGTATCAAAAGTACTTGCACACACTTGACAATAGTTGTGTCAGTGTTATATAATAAGAGATTAGAATACTGGGTTATTCTTACTGATGCATTCAAGCATAATTTGTGCAGGTGGAGCTACTCATACTGTTGGGTGGGTCTGTGTTTCGGAGTTCCTCCAAATTGTATGTAAGTACAGTATTTGAGTGAATATACTTAAATTCCATCACTGCTGACTGTGTTACATATTATACATTTAATTATTAATTATTCACCAGATAAAGAAATGTGAGTAGAAGCAACTATCGTAAGGAGCGAAGGATAATAAGGGTGATGACCCCCATTTACACCTTTTACCGCCTATTACAAGGCTACATTGTCAGTAGGCTGGCTTAACCTGCCTGGTGGCCCATGGGCACCCCCATTTATGGTAACTTGGATAAACACAAATGTATTTAGGAATATGCACAATATCAATTCTGACACAGGGTCCTGGGTTTAGATGCACTTTTTGAATATATGAAGGGAGTGAAAACAGGGTGTCAAGTTGCCCTTAAATGCTGTGATCATTTCAGTTGATACTCTGCTGTAGTGCTGCCTATTCCCAAGTAAATGCATTGCAGTTAATCAAATAACCACAAACCAGCTGACACATAATGAATATGGGCCCATTGGGTCCCCTGAAAGTCTGGATTCTGCAAGTTCCCTGGTTGGAAGGAGTATTTCTAATATCACAGAGTATAAGAATGTACTATAGTTATAGTTTAATCTGAAATCAATGTAGAGTAGAAAGGAAAGATGAGAAGTCTCATTTCAAACTTTAAATAAAGCTTTCAGTAACACCATAACAGTGAAAACAGTTATAATTCAGCAGATACATAATAAAATAATTATTTGAAATGCATGACAAATAGATATGACATTTGACAATTGCGGTCTTAGCACTTTTCTCACACTTTTGTCTCTGTGATGGAAAAATGCAGTTAACAAACCAATTTCAGTGCATTTCACTTGTTTTCAATGTGCTGTCATCAGAGAAAAAAAGACAAAACATTTGTTTCAAGTGTCTGCCTCTTCAGAGTCTTTGAACGCTGGGATTGTCCCCAGACTCCAATAATTGCATGGAACCATATCTGATTATTGAGTAATTTATTTATATACTGAGAGTGAAGTTTGGACTTTTAACTAAAATCCACGTCATGCTCCTCATTCATTCCTGTTAGTAATCTTACTTTATTTATACAACATTTCCATCCTGGAGGAGGATGCTTCTTGCAACTGCCTCTTAGAAGAAATAGTCATGTTGCAATGATTCATATTTTCCCAGCCCTCTTAGGAATTACTTGACTCCTTGTAAGGAAATAAATGACAGAAATAAAGAATCATCAGAGGCTCTTTATCAGATCATATAAATGTTACTGTGGTTTTGATGATTGTTTTTTATGTGGCATCTGCTGTTTGCCCAAGCTGCTCAGAAGGAAGAATATAGTATGACTGTGATAGATATAACTGTTCACTGATGTAAAAACACTACTCCCCTTTCTCCATCAGAGCATTCCGCGAATTCTCATTTTAAGTATTTTCACCACAATCTTTTATCACTATTATTCCACTCTGACATGACTGTCTTTAAAAATTGCCAAAACTTCCCAAGTCGACCAGAACTGCATGACTCATTTACAGATCTGCCTTTTGTAAACATGCTTCAGCTCACAGGTGATAACAGGTCTTAAAAATGTGGTGTCTGAGGCGCTAATTTGAATTTTACACTCCCTTTCAATGCTCACTGAGTTATAACATCAGAGCCGACTGTGTGAAGAAGAGGAATGAGTTCAGTGTTAGCAGGTGTAATTTGTTCTCCGTAAGGAATTCTTAAAAGGAGCTGTTTGAGAAGTGACAGAAGAGGTTCATTCCTGGGCTTTTACTTTTTTTTTAACAATGCATATTAGGTGCTTCTCATTCTGACATCATGACATGTATAGGCTTGAAAGTTGTCCAAGTCTACTGAAATTCAGGAGCTGCTGTAACCGAGGGGTATCACTTTACAACAGCTTCCACCTGGTCTGAAGTAATGCATTTCTATGGTGTGCCATTAGCATTTAATTTGCAGAAAAACACAGTCTGAATATTCATTCAGTACCAAAACAATGCAGATTAATTCTGTGCAGAAACAGAGGAGAACATTTTATTTGAGCAACTACAACAAAGAACATTTTACCGTTCCTTGATTAACATTAAAGGTACCCTGTGGAGTTTTTAACCAACTCACATCCAACCGCTGATCACTTGGTGGCAGTAACGTGCCAACAAAGGTAGGGAAGGAGAACACTGCTAGCAAGCAAACATGGATGTCAACAGTGCACAATTTAAACTATTTTAAAAAATCAGCTCTGCAAATGTTTAATGAGGAAGGAAATGCATTTAATATGTTTGCTAGACCTCAAGGATACACGCATGTGTTTTAGTGAGAAGCACAACATGTAAACATAACATTTGTTTGTTGGTGATAATGTTAACCATACTTTTAGTACCTCCAGATAATCAAATATAGCCTACTCTACCGGTGGTTCCCAACCACAAGGGGCCCTAAGATAAATCTGAGGGATCAGATGATGAAAAGGATAAAAAAAAAGATAAAAGAACACTTTTTCACAAAATTATATTTATTTTTCTCAAATGTTTTGCTTCTTTCTTGTGAAATTCTTCAGGCCTCTAAAAATCCTTCAAATGAAACAATCTGAGAAGTTTCAAGAGGTTGTTCTTACGGCACAGTGGTGCTTTGAGGTAAATGCTAACCAGCACGCTGACATGCTCACAATGACATTGCTAACACGCTAATGTTTAGCAGGTATAATGTTTACCATGTTCACCATCATAGTTTAGCATGTTTGCATCCTAACATTTACTAATTAGCATTAACACACAGTACAGCTGAGGCTGATGGGAATGTCATTAGTTTTGCAGATATTTGGTCGTAGAACAAAGACAAATTCTGACCTGATGGTGGTATTAGATGAAAAGTTTAGGGATCATCAAAGTTTTTACAATTTATTCTGAGTAGGACATTACAGTCTGTACCAAATTTCATGGCAATCCATCCAATAGTTGTTAGATAGATCGACATTGCCATCCCTAGAGCCACGCCGCTAGCCGGGCTAAAAAGGAAAACAAAAATTATATGGGAGACTCATTGTGACTCATCCCTTTTGATATACTGTTTTGTACTTTTGATAAAATGTTGGTAACTACTGCTATATACCATAAAGTGCAGCTTAGTACTCCTGACAACACACTCCTGGTGATTATGCTGTTACTGTGATGATTATTATCCCTATATGACCCTGATGCCTAAAGCATGAAAAAAGGAAAAACATGATTGAGAAAAACACTTACGTTAGTATGCAACAACAAGCTTTTGCAGAACAGGTAAGACCACCTCTGAATATTCTAGTAATTCTTGCTTCGCTTCTTTTCCAGTGAATCAGTGTTTGTTTATTTTGGTGCTGAGTTCCTTGCGTAACAACTTTTTGAGCAGAGTATGGCCCTAAGTCTCACAAATCAACAAAGACTACAATAGGAGTGGAGTGTTGTTTTTTTTACTGCACGGGTATCTTTGTCCTGTGAAAAGAGAAAAATCTCAATTTGATCCCAATATAACAGAGGAAAACATTAGGAAATGACCCACACATTGTGACACCATCTTCTTAGGTTTCAAAAATTGTAGTGATAACGTTAGTTCAGGATGATGCATATCTAGAAACCTTTAAAATAATAAAAAGAACACAAATTCCAGTATGACGAATTTACAGCCCATCAAAAGGAAAATGGAGAGAGAATTGGGCCTGGAGATATCTGGGGATGATATGAATGATACAGGGGTAAGGCAGACTAAGACAATAAATTCAAGGTCTGGCCATAGTGCAATAATCCAATATTTTGTGACTCAAAAACTGAAACTTATACAAACAAGCTCTCAGGGACAGAACCAGTGCTGGAGGCAGTGTGGTAAAATAATTTCTGGGTTTGACCTTTCATTTCTGCAACTATTTTGATAAACCATTAATAATTTGATCACTTTTTACCAAAACTTTTCTGGTACCAGCTTCTTAAACGTGAGTATTTTCTGCTTTGCTCTGTTTTATGTGATTGAAATCTGAATATCTTGAGGTTTTGGACTGTTGGATCTAACAAAACATGACATTTGAGATGTTGTGATGGGCATTTTTCACAATTTTCTGGCATTTTATAGGCAAAACGATTATTTGAGAAAATAAAAAAAACAAAAAACTGTATGGAGTGTCTGACCTTTACTTTAAGACTATGATGTGAGCAAAATGTAAAATACTGTGGAAAAAATGGACCTTGTATACCTAAAAGATGTAATCCATCACATACTGTAAATCACTGAGACTAAGATCCTGTTCCTGTACAATAGTGTCACCTATAGCAATGTCTCCCAGCCTGGGGTCAGGTCCATCACAAGGGGTCACGAGATGGATCTAAGGAATTGCAAGATTATTACTGGGGTGTACTCAGATATGGACTGGAGAAAATGTGGTAACCTTACATCATACCTAGTATCATATGATTCATTAATGGCAATAATAAATACTTGTGCTCTCTGCTTTACATTGTCTCATCAGAGGTTGCCTGTTCTGCCTGTGTTTGTTTTCAGAGTCTAAACTGCGCAGAAATGGATGAGTGATGGTCTGTCAGTCAGTTTTACCCTTGTCATTGACAGTGCTGTCCTCATGCCTTCAGCCCAGGGCATCATGGGGAAAACATAAGATTTCATAACAAAACTTTGGGATTCACTTCAATCCCAATCTAAATTTTGAGCTTCATTTGAAATCATGCTCATTCCTCCTTTTCCAATTAAAGAACATTGCAAAAATCAGACCCTTCCATCAGCTTAAAGGGTTAGAAAAAGTCATCCATGCTTTTATTACATCACACCTTGACTACTGGTAATGCCTTGTGCAATCGCCTCACAAAATCTTCTCCATCTCAGTTCCAACTGGTCCAGAATTCTGCAGCGACGGTTTTAACAGGAACAAAACATAGATCACACAGCTCCAGTTTTAGCCGCTCTCCATTGGCTCCCTGTTAAACGGACATACAGAGCATGACATGGTCAGGCCCCTCTATACTTAAAGGAGTTGTTGTGCCCTCTAACCACTGGGAGAGAGGCTCACATCTCACATGATCATGCTTTTGCTGGTGTTACACCCTGACTCTAGAAAGGTCTTGTGACACATTTGTTTTTTCTGGCTTTCTCCTGAAATTTTACACCTTGTATTGTGTGGGTTGTACACTTGGTTGTCTTCTCTTTTTTTATCTCCCTCTATCTTCTTCCCGTAAAGCACTTTTGATTTCTGTTCAGAAAAGTCCTATATAAATAAACTTGCTTGAGCATTTCTCCAGTAGTTTTCTCAAAAGGTTTCTTTAAGTTTGTGAAATCACAGTGAGGTGACAAAAGAACCTGTGCGTAGGATTTCAAGGCCTCAGGGAAGACCACTGTAAGTTATGCAGATAGATTTGTTTTATACTGACTCGAAAATCTAAGGTCAGAATTTGTTTTTTGTGTGACTTTCACTACATCGCCACGGTCATTTACAGGCGACACCATAGAAAAATGCTTTCCTACAGTCAACACAGAAAGGCAGATAAGGAGGAGAGTTTGGAAGCAGCAGCAGTTGTTTCTAGTTTGGATGTATACAATTGTGTCGGGCTGCTATGACAGCTACATTCATCAAATATTCATGACCTTGTACTTTATGCATACTGTATATAAGCAAGTTTTGGTCCAATTCCTGCTCAGCGCAGTCAGAATACAGCATACATCAAGCTGTAGGCCAGATCCAACACATGAATACAAACCAGATGAACCACTCTCCTTTGGCTTGATTTAAAACATCTACAGAAGACAATTAATGTGACAGTATAACACACTTTGCTGAGGTCTTAGTCTGAAATGTGGATTTAAGTTTGGATCTTGCACAGAAAATCAGGTTTCAGAAGGAAAAATCCCAGATGTCAGTCCAAAATGATTTATTTTGTAAAGGGGGCAGTTGTAGGAGATGAGAAAACATGGTGCGCTACTAAATGATATATTCAAATGTACATGACATTCAAAGGGTATTACAGTTATCACTCAAATTTTCCACACATGAAGTTAAGTCTCCATTCCAATATGTTCTCCAAATTTAAATGGATGAAAAGTTTGTATATTTTCCAAATAAAAAAAAAAAAAGTAACACAGTAAACCCTTGATGCTAAAAAGAAATAACAGTTACATGCAGAATGTAGACTGATGAGTTCTTGATTTGGGAAAAAAAACAAAGAACACAAGGTGAATGACACACATCTTATTAATTTAGAGAAAATTTTGAGGTGAATTCTTCTGCTCTTTAGTCCTCACATCATTAACTCATTAGCAGAAACTGCATTGTTTCAGTCTTTTATTTAGTATAATATAGGTCAATATGAAATATAAGAAACTGCTATTAATGACAACTTGAGTGGTCTTGGCTAGCCATTACAAACAGCACATATGTGTTGAGATGCCTCATGAAAATGACGATCCAAAATAAATTACATTTGCCAAAACCTAACAGACAAACTGGTTGGGATGGGGCGGTAGGAGGAGGGTTGGACTCATGTGGAACAACTGACTAATGACTAGTCAAATACACTGTGAATGAAGCTTCTCTGGATGTGTGGCGTCCAGAGGTACGACTGTAGAGTGAGTAAAAAGGTCCCAAAGTAGAAACTGCAGTCTTAACATGTGCCATACTTTAAAATGTAGAGGAAAACACCCTTACACTCATCAATATGATGAGCAGAAAAGTCCCAAACCAAAGCTTTGAAGTCTTTATTTTTGCTATCGGGGAGAGGAAAATATACTCGAAAACAAAAATAAAACACAAAACAGGAGAGGGAGGGAAGAAACGACTCCAGATATTACGCTGAATGCAGAGAAGATGAACTGCACGAGTTGGGTGAGACACTCCGGCACAAGGGGTTATTTCCTGGAGCTAGACTTCTAATATCCAAAAGTACTGGTCTGGAGGACCCATGTTGGTCAAGGGGTGTCCATGGAGATGCCTACAGCAAAATGCCTCAACAGCAGCATCTTAGCAGGCTGTCCAAGAGTGACGCTATGTGCTTCCTGCTGCCTGGCTCTCTCCTCCCTCTGAATTACCTGCAGGAAGAAGCAAAAAGCAGCTAAAGCAGTAATAAAACCCCAAACACTTCAAACCATGACATTAATTTGGTTTAATATTAAGTAAACCAGGGAGTATTGAAACACACACACACACGCACTAACAATAAAAATCACTGACTCGTAGCAGGAGTGGAGGCTGAAGCTGAGGCAGAGGCATTGTCTTCCTCATCGCTGTCGTCCTCATTGGACTGCGGTACCTCGGCCTCAGGGATGGTTGTTGCCGGGGTCTCAGGCTCCTGGTCCGCCCTGCTCTTCAGGGCTAAGATACGGTGATGTAACGCTGCAGCCAGTTGACCTATGTCCTTAGAGCTACCCTGAAGAGAAGAGACAGAGAGGGAGAGAAGACTCAGTCACATTGAAGGAGGGAAAAAAATAAATAAATCAACATTCATACTTACATTACTCTGTTAGCATCAAAATGTGATCAGTGCTCCAAATCAACACTCCATGTAGATGTTTCACATTAAAAGCTTGTCTGAAAAGAGGGATTATTTGACCCCTTGAGCCACTGGAAGGTGCGGGAAGTTTAAAAAAAAAAAACCCAACTAAAATTAATAAATGAATGAGAGCCTTCTGTTAAAAATAAAACAAAGTAAACAGACTCAAGCATATTAAAACAGGAGCAGATCAGAAAACAGTGATGCTTCTTACTAAAAGGCCTGTCTTTAATATGGGCCCATCTTAAATTAGGTCCTAGCTGGTAATTTATGGCATAATGATAAGGATAGGCGATATATCAAAATAAGTACAAGTCATTTTATTATATTTTTTAAATAATGTGTAAATTGTCTACATCATGAATATGTAGTTATTACAACATGCAAAAAATGGTAATTTTCACTCAAAAAGTCATGACCATTGGCTATATTAGCTGTCTTTGAGTCACAACAGTCCTATAAACTGTGAGGTGAATAGTTACAGTATATATGTTTATAAGTTTATGGGACTGTCGTGACTCAGAATGGCTGGCTGGCTGGCTCTGACTATCTTGTAGCGAATCTAACCATCACATCTATAAGAGAGATCAACTGAATAAAGACTGCTCACTGATCTGAGCTTGCTGTGTTTTTTGATGAGACATTATCTCACAAGGTCACTTCCCACAGCCGGGGAGCTGACACTAACTAGCCAGCTGCCTGCAGATATCAGGCTGATGATGTCTTGTCAAGAACTACTAACAGTGGGAGCAGGTGAATTATGAGAAAGCTTTCAGTTTCTGCCCTGTTTGTGCTGAAACAGATATTAAAGCAGATGTCCGTGTTCTACTTAATTGAAGCATCTGGTAGTGACATTCTGTAGCTATAAAAAATAACCCCTATTTGGGTTTTAGTCTTTTTGTATTTGTGGGGAAAAAAATAAAATAAAATATTGCTCAGTATAATGTTTGGTGATACATACCGATATTAGGAAGACCTTGACCCCCTGGTCCTCTGTGTCCATGGCAGTGATTCGTACACTCTTCTCGCTGGCCTTGTCCACCTGCATCTGGGGCCAAAGTTTAGTGTTGAGGATCAACCGGAGGCTGCCCTGGGTCCTCATCACTGGAAGGGTTTAAACACAAACACACACAACACCAATGAACTACAGGCCCAAGCAGCCATTTGTTTTACTGTTTTTAGTCCATTGCATTCTACCTGACTATGATCTCAGTGCTGAGTTCTTGTCATGAAAGATAAAATAGATACAGTAAATAGAAGTAATAACTATGGGCCTATAGCCCCAGCAAGTGTCCTTTCCAAGGTGACTGAGGATGTTATCTTAGCCAAGATTTGTGTTTAGAAGTGCTAAGTCATATGTTCATCAGCACAAATACAGTGATAAGAAATGTCATCTACTACGAACCCATGGTCTGAAATAAAGTATGGTAATGCAAAACATCCTTTTTAAAATAAAAAGCTAAAATCTAAACTTTTCGGGAAAAAAGTCACTGTCTTCTATTTTTCTTTCTTTGATGATGAAACACTTCTTACTCCACATTATACATACACAGTGTATTTTATACAAAGCTGTGGTGCCTAGTCCTCAGAAGAGTGTAGCACAGGAATGGCACCCTCTTGTGTTCAAAGTCAGGCAATGAAAACCACAACTAAAAACCATTTGTATTTTTTCCACTGAGAAGTGTTATTTTTTATTCAACCTGTATCCATCTGGGACAAACATTCAACTCAAACATTCAATGTTTCAATCAAACCATGCACTGATCATTGAACCATAAAAACTGAAGCTGTGCACAGTCTTAACAGCAAGTTGTTTATTTACTTATTTTATTATTTATTCACCCCCAATAAGTTTCTGCAGGTGTTTACCTAGACGGGACTGTAGCGTGCCGTCGTCTGTCGATGCCATGTCGTTGAGCCTCAGCAAACCTCGACCTCTCTCTATCCACGACTGAGCAGTCTTCTCAAAAACATATAACTTGCACTGCATCTGAAGTAAGGGAGAGACATCAGACAAGTGTATCACTTTCTGCCAAATATATTTACTGCATGAGTTGAATCAAGAGAGCCTGCCTTCTACCTGTAAAACATTGCTTTCTGATTCCTCTCCAGTTTTGACGTCGACTTTCTCTAAGATGCACTTCTTGGCCGTGGCTTTGGTGTAAGCTGCTGCAGACTCCTCTAAAGACTCTGACACGCTGTTCACTGGTGAGATAAAAATCAGTGGTGAGAAATATGCACCTACCTGGAGTTAACATTTGGTTAGTGAGATTTTTTATCAAAAATTGATTGACTCAAACATCTGTGTAGTGACACAAAAACTTTTTGGACTAGCTGGTGCTGAAAGGTGATGAAGGATACAGGATGACACTCCATCACTTAACACAGGAGCTGTACAGGCCACTTCAAATCATTTGCAGAGAAGAGCCACTCTAAGCCCACATTAATGATCGCCTGTGCACGCAGCAGCTATGCAGTGCTTAATTTGTTTTCATTATCACTGAACAAAGTAAACAGTCAATGCAAAACTGTCAAATCACAAAAATGCATGTACAGTATTATCTCACTAGGTGATGTATCCTTTCATGTTTAGCCTACAAAATGACTCCAATTAAAAATCAGTATATACTCATAGCCTCCATTGTTATACATGCAACATATTCATCAAACAAGATCATGCAATATTGTCTTAAATTTGTAGTGTATTATTTCCCCCCTAAAACAAGCAGATGATATTTTCAAATGACCTGAATTCATTTCACTCGAAGATGTGAAAAACAAAAAACAAAAAAAAACAAACAAACAAACTCTGTTGCACATTATTCCAGTTTAGCAAGTGGTAGTGATTGTCTATACAGAAAAAAATGCCTTCACGTTTAAGGAAATGGATGGGATCACTAGTGATATGAACTTTGCATCTCAAATTACAGATGTATTTATTACACCCACAGCTCTTTATGGGGTGCTAATCAAAACACTAGCTCCCAACTAAATTCGATGCCAATATTAAAATACTTAACTTGTCGAATAGATTAAGACATATCTCAGTGACCATTTCCGTTAGGATTATAATTTCAATGTTACATTTCTGTTGAGCTGCTTATTTAACTGTCTCGGGTCTTATTTTTGCCAATTGTGGTTATCACTGGAGTGTAGCAAAGTTTCTCTCTTAAAACTATTAATAGTCATAGGCTGTGTTTTTACCCTTCTCTGGGGTGGTTTCCTGTGATGAGGGCTCTGAAGCAGGGGCAGCTGAAACTTCTTTATTTTCCTCATTTGAGGACTCGCCCTTTGGGGGACTCTGAAAACACAACAAAGCTGATCACTGGAACTTATTCAAAGCTCAAATCATTAAGTGTTCTCCAATATGTCAGATGGCAGACTCACTATTCAACAGGCTGCATCAACTCACCAGAACTCGTTCAGACATGTTCTGCCCAAAAACAAATTTTGCCCCACTGTCTGTACTGTTGGTGGCATTTTTTGAACTGAAAGGACAGGAAGCAAAGAAAAAAAACATTAGTGAGTTGATGGACGTTAATCATGAATGAAGATTTTCTAAAAATACTTGGTGAACCCAATTTCATTACCTTGGGGTAGAGATGTACTGTAAGAAATAATTAGTGCCCTCTGATTGAGAGTCCAATGGCACACCATCCTTTGACTTGTCTTCTGTACTGTTCTCTTCCAGCTAGAGGGGGAAAAAGTGTTTTTAATTTTGGAGTTATGCTTAAAGAAATAACCCAAACTTAAAGTAAGACCAAAAAACTTTTACAAATCCACATTAATGAAAATCCTGACTAACGTGCAGCATAGCAAGTGAGTGAGCAGCGAGTCACCAAAATAACTGACAACACAAAATAACATTGGACATTGTACAAAACACCACAGTAAATGCACCTCTTATCAGGAATTGGGAGTCACAAAACACAACAGGAAATTCTCTTAGCAAGGGAACTGATACCCTCAACGCAATGTTAGTATAGAAATGCATAAAAGCCACAAATTAAAACACAAAATGCAGACTAACAAGGCAACTCACTTTTCGGAATATCATCTCAAATGTGTAAAAGTCCCTCCTCTACCCGCCACATTTAACTGTGTATATCTGTTTTTGATGGTCACATGTTCTCGCCTCAAGTTTGCACACTCACTGTATGACAGGAACAGGTGTATGACGAATGGAAAACAACCCACCTTTGCCCTGTCTTTGATATTCTGACCAAACACAAAAGATATTGCTACATCTGTCTCCTTCTTCTCTCTTTCGCCTCCGTCACTGTTACCACTTGCTCCATCTTCCTCATTTTCATGTTTCTGAAATGGGAACAAAAAAAGCCCCAGGGTCAACTTTATATTTTTCTGTCTTGTCCTATATGAGTAGAAAAAAACAACAACCCCAAAAAAACTTTTACTAACAAATTTCACTTGCAATACAGTGATTCTTTTGATTTCTAACACTAGAACAAAAGAATCACTGTATTGCAATTTCACTGTATTTTTTCTTTTTATGAACACCAGACTCAGTATACTTCCTCATTACAGAGAAGCACAAAAATAACCACAAATGTTTAGTTCTTCTGTAAATAACTTACAGCGTTATGCTTTTCCACACTTTATGTCTTAAACAAAGCCTGTATTGAACTGACTGGCATTGTTTTTCCAATACCAAGCCCTTGATTATAACAGGCAGAGATTTAGCCAGTCCTCACCTGTGACTTGGCCAGAGTGGCTGAGTGCTCTGTGTTGTTCAGGAAGAGGGACTGGGTCACAGATGCCCCATCTGATGACTTTTTCACACCGTTGGTTCCACAACTGGAATCTAGATGAACAGACAGAAAGGACAAAGATAATTTACGTTTGTTTTTTTTTTGTTTTTTACTGTCCCAAAGGAAATTTAGCTTGTAAGGCACATGCAGGAAACACACTATGCAGTTGCACTATGCAAGTTATCAATATTCAAAGTTAAATGATTATCAGACAAAGAAGATTTTAATTATGTGTAAAAATGTTTTATAAGTATCAACTAATAAGTGCAGGTGACTCCAAGCTGCACTCACTGGACTCTATATGTGATTTAGAGGGCGGCGCCTGGAGAACTGCAGGGCGGAGGACACTGCGTTGCTGTTCCTTGGGTTTCTGACTTGGGACGCCTGCAACAGAGCCAACTTGTCTCATACTTTTTAAACACAATGAGATGTTTTGGGTCTACATGTTCAAGTCTAGATGTACCATTTCCATTTCTAAGAGGGGTCATATAAAAAGGGTATCTTTTTTCCATTCCAATCAAGTCAGTGTGAGAAAATATTACACGAAGACGGCTAGCGACCTCAAACACCAACCTGAACTTGGTGCCTGTCCATGTATGAGAGTTGGCGGCTTTAAACGGAATCCCACAGGCTTCTCCTCTGGTGAGATAGAGCACAAGAGAAGGCAGACATTAAAAAAAGATCCAAGAGTTAGACAGCAACTTATAAAGGGTACGTTCCTTCTGTCTTTGCACCTTTCTAACCACGGGGCCCGTTACCACAGTAACCCTCAAGAGTTGACTTGCGATCCAATTCTTGTACAGTAACATGGCATACTCTAGGGCTTCTGATATATTTCTACCTCTGACTCTCCATGTCAGTGGCTTTATTAGCCTTACATGACCTGGCCCTAATCAGTGCTAAAGCAGAAAGCCAAGAGCACTTGTAAAAACTGCATCCTCTTTTTCCTCAACATTTACGAGATCATTCCCTTGTCTAGTGAACATTAATAGTAAACAAAATTTCTAATTTTTCCTTTTACAACTCGGGCCTTTTTCTATTTTTACTAACCAGCATAATTCTTAGGACATGGAGGCGCACCAATCACAGCTGTGCAGTGGAGAAAAAGCAACCACATAAGCAAACAAAACCATTTTGTCAAGTCAAATTTAACCAAATTAACGAAACCACCAATGTGGTACAGTACGGGTGACCTGCCATACTTACTATAGTTCTGCATGCAAGTAGTTTTAGAATCAATCAATCAGTGTTTGATTTCTAGTGTGTTCATCTTTGTTTTCACTTCCGAATAAGTGCTTTATGTAATACACTAAAAATGGTTATTAATTACGCCCTGTTTGTTTGCTCAAGCTGATGCCCCCTCCTCTCTGTAAAGCTGTGTTAACTAGTGACATCACCCTTGCCAACTCTAAACAATTGAGCTGGTGATAAGAATTCAACCAATCAAATCCAAAGCAAAAAATTGAATAACACATATTAACAGAAAATGTACACTTTAAATAATTCACAAAAACATACATACATTTTTGTTCCAGTGTTAAAGTCCCATTGCAGTCATAATTTCAGTCACTGTGTTTTGCATTTCTCCCTCCAATAAAGTGCACATGGTGAATCATAACAAATATTCTGTCAGAGATGGTGAACAGCATGCTACCTACTGCAATATGATAAAAACTGTATGTTTAATCCAAAGAGGATCCCAATCCCCAGCAATGAGTCTGCACATGTGTAGAACTGAGACCAGAACCTATTCGGTACATACATGTTTAGGATAAACATAAATATGAAACCCAAACTCAATGTTATATTTTATTCCTTTTTAAAAAAGGGACAGAAATAGCTTTCTCACAACTACAAAATAACTTATCTGGGAACAGCCATTATATACGTAAGGTCTATACAGAATAAGGCACAGCAGCCCACCAGCACAACACTGGTTTATAATCCCTAATAAACCATTCCTCTGACATGTTCAGTGGCACCACACAAACTGCAGCCAACTACCAGCACATGACACTATGGCATCTTATAATAATAAACCTTCTTGTTCCCTAGCTGAACTTGGCAGCTCAAACAGTCATAATCCAGAAAAGAACTACATTATGTACAGGGATGGTCACAGGTCATACAAGGTCATAATGTTCCCACAATGAAGAAGCCCTTTCTAAATTACTGGGGATTTTGAGAAGCTCCTCTTTGGCAAGTTCTATTTCATTGAATACTGACAATTTACCAGCTTACCAAACAAATGCAACAAATAGGCTTCACCTCTCTCTGCTGGGTATATAGCATTTTCTATTTGCAACATGACACAAACTGACACAGACCATTGGTGCAGCCATAGACAGAAAGAGAGGAGGACCAAATTATTTCAAAATAACCAAACTTCAAACTGAAGCTTAACGCAACAAACCAGCTTGAACCGATACAGAAATTTCCAACTTGACTAGGAATGCACTGATCTGGCACAATAAGTTTCTTTTCCGATTTATTGTAATTTTATAAGATTAATACTACATGTAAAAAGAGGTAATTTAGAGTACATTTCTTGTTTATTTCAACGTTACACTTACACTCATCTTCAATGTACATTCACTTATATAAAATCCTTCCTGAAAAAAATCCACTCATGCCTGTGGAATCTGGCTGTCTATGAAGTTGTGCTTTTCATTCTGTAACTGCACATTTTCCTCTATCCGCGAACGTCAGACCTCCACAGCAGATACTGAAAGGGCTAGCTCAGAACTAAAATTACCACATGCGAGTTAACTAGAGCTGGTCAGAGTGCAGGGGGTGCATTTGCAGGAAGGGAATATGCAAAACTTCTCTAACATCTTATTGTCAACTATTGATGTCATGATGTTAGAAAACAAACACATTCAAAAATGATTTGAGATATAAACCTCTGCCTAGCAAAAGTTATTGTTTGCCAGTCTTAGTCAACTTATTGCATTTTTTGCCTTAAAATAAATTTGACCTTTGAAACTAAGATTTTTACTGCAGGGGGCCTTTAAGCTGTGAAGAGAAACTAATGGTGGTCTAGATGCCTCACCTGGCTCAGAGTCAGAGTTCCCAGTTGGAGACTGGCAGAAACTTGAGGGCATGAATACATTGTTCTTGGGAACTGCAAAGTAGCGAACAGGCATTGCACTCAGAATACAAATCAATGTGTACACCACAAGCAAGAACCAAGAAAAAACAAATGTTCTGCTTAATCACCACGTGCCCTTACCAGAATGTGGGGGTGGGAACGATGAGGTCCTTTCCCTTTTCACAGGGGGGCAATAACTTCCCTCGTCTTTATCTGAATCTGAAAATGGTAACAAAATATTAACATTCCAGTTTAAATAAAACTATGAGAAAGATAATATTAGCAAAGAAAGAGGCCAGTTTGAACGTTAGATTAACCTTCTCCATCCTCTGCACTTGAGCCTTCTGCAGATCGCTGCAAGAGAATGCAATGAATTTTTTAGTTCTTATTTATCCCAAAGGAGTAGTCCTAGTCATTAAAATCATTAAAAAAATAAAATAAAAATAAGGTCACATAAAAAAATAACACTAGGCTGCATCTTGCTTGACCTCAGTGGTATTCAGTCTGGAGCTGCAATAATGGAAAACATTGAAAAGTGGTATCAATTCAAGCAAGATCGACAGATTTGGACATTTCATCAAGCCTTGTTAACAGTTCTGCTTATGGTGAAAAATTTGAGCTCAACAACTCTTCTGCAATATGTGCTTTTCAAGAATGCAGTCCAGACTGAATTTCAGAAAAGAAAATAATAATAATCATAAAATATGGCTTTAGCCTCAATAAATACTTGAACAACAGAGAAACTTACCTTCTGTGCTTTATCTTTTTGGAAAACAAACACAGGAGGCGCTATGGCAGGCTTGTCTGTTAAGAGAAGATGTAGGCTAGTCATCCAAGCACTAACTTAAAGTGAACAGCAATCCCATCTCTTTGATTCTTCTTCGTGGTTTACTGTAGACAACAAAATAGCTAAGGCCTACTCATTCTGTGGCCTTGATTTTCCTCTTAAAAGCAGTGACAGCACAAGTGTTGATACAGCTAGAAGGTTATGGGCATTAGTACTAATCAGCATAATCATCCAGCATTAAATCAAGCACCAAATTTCAATCCACAGTGATACCTACCACAGGCATTAATATGATGCCAAATGTCACCCAAAATATGGGGAGGTGCACTTAGACATCCTATATTTCACAGACTGCACAATTTTTGGATCACAAACTTACAGTGCCTGCCTTTATAAATACTTCTGGTTAAGCTTCCAGTGAGGTAAAACACAACTGTTTATAGTTTAATTAAATGTCAGATTTAGCAGGGTCAAAAATAAGTGTAAAGAGGGAAGTGACTCGAGAAAATAAATTTCCAGGTTTTACAATGTCTAATTTCAGTCAATGTCAAAAGAAATCAACTCTTAATCAGACTACACTGCAGTTAATCATGCAATCCTATTAGGAGTACCCGGAAGAATGACATCACATTATGTTGACCTAAACAATCGTCAAATACCAAACAATATCACCAAATGTAAAAAGACATTAAGGTAAATACCCATGTATCACTTAACCATCAAACTTTGACTCATTCCACATGGCCAACAGCAACTGTAGCTACTTTTGTGATCAAAAGGGCACTTTATTCATGTTGCTGCTGCTATAAGCTATTGTCATAACCAATTCTTGCTCTTCTTAAAATAGCAACCGTCAGGCCAGTTAATAATGTGATGTCACATCAGGCCACTTAATGCGTCTACCTTCACACTGTAACCTCTGTAAAGGTGTAATCCTATAATGTTAGCAGACAAAGGTTTTCCTCTGTCTGGATTGGGCCTATTACACTGAGCAGGTGTAGCATCGTTGTGAGCCTCGCCGAGGCATAAATGCATGCGGTAACAGCAAAATAGCCGACAACACACAGCCAGGATTGTTTACTAGACCGACATTCACCGTCTCAAACACAAGCCATCATTGCTAATACTGGCTGTTTGCGTATGAAACGCGTTTAATGGCAGAAAACATGAAAATGTTGTGTGACCTATATTTAACAATCCAGCCTCTTTCTGCGGCTTGCAGTTAGCTATCTTGGCAAATGAATGTAAGAATTCCAGCACGCAACATTGATATTCACTGCAGAAATTCAAGTAGCCCGAGATGCTCCCGGCTTATGTTAACCAGCTAGCATTTATACTATCTGACCCGTTCCAGCAAATAGTTGGCTCCACCGGTTGTTCCCAAAAGCCCCAAACGTAGCTTAGCTCACTGGCTATAGTTAGCTTGCTAATGCGCTCCATCCCGCATGAGTCATCTCGCCTGACAAGCAATGACACCAAGAATCTCACTGAATTGCCACATATTTAATAGGACAACATAATGACAAGCAGATCTGAGCGGAATATATGGAGGATATAAATGAAGCAGCGATTACACCAAAGCATCATCGCGTGGCTGACGTTTTTCTCTCTACGCGCCTAAATGAACGTCAAGCAATCCTGCAACTGAGCGCTAACTACACTAAATAACAAGAAGGATCTCGTACTGTAAACGTTTCCTATCAATCGAAACATCACCAAACTAGCACTGCGCTTGTGTAATAGTTCTGCTACAAGCGGTGCTTTTCTTCTCTGGCCTAGCAAACTTTGATTAATTTCACCATTAGACCTTTTAGCTCACCACAAACGGCAAAACATACTGCCTATAAATAGCCGGGTGCTAGCGTTAAGAAGTAAGCCAGCTAGTGGCAGGCAGCATTCGAGGGCGTTCCGAGGCATTCCAGGTATTACCCACAGCCCATCCGTTAGCATTGTTAGCCTGCTTGCTAACGTTGTAGTCTTGAGAACGCCGCGAAGCTATAATTCACCTGAACTCACTATTAACATGCGGCCAAGCAGCTTCTTTTCAGTTAATAAATATGCAGACAATGTATAGGCACCGTTTATGACGGCACAATAGCTGTATTGTTTTTCTCATACTGCCACTTACTCACCTTCGTTTGCCAAGTCCGCCATTTTACTTCTACGCTCACACACCCACAACCCACCGCGCAGATAATACAAGTTGAGGCAGAACCAGAAATGTTTTCAGTGGCAGAGAGCACATTGCCGCCGTTTACCATTGCAGCGAGCGACCCCTTGCCCTCTCCTGTGCCTTTCAGTAAGCCACAAAATAGTCTGTCTATATCTATGTTTATGGTTTTTTTTATTGAACACATGTTTCAACCAGCCCTAAGGAAAAGCTTAAAGTTTGCTTGGATAGCCTAACCAACCACTACAGCAACTCCTCAGGCCCTTATAGAAATACACCATGTTGTTATAACACAGATTTAAAAAGTGTTATCAAATATGATAAGGTTACACTGAGTGGCACAGAAACTCTAAATGAATTAGATTAGTTTTAACGACCTTGGAGTAGTTTGACAAAAAAAATATAACTCAAGGTCCATTTGCTAGTTTTTCTGGGGCTTTCAACCGCATCTCACAATTTTCCTCAGCGGGATGGAGTTTGTTGAGTTGTCATGATGACAGCTAAGTTGGCATCATCATTGTTGTCATGATGACTGATGTCAACAAATGAGCCCCCCAAGGCCTTGAGGGATGAGACAAATTCTTAGGAGGAGAAAATGCTGCACAGATCTGACACTCTGCTCGCGGTGCAGAAGCAAAAGCAACCACATAAAAAGATGAAAGATGTCCAGAGTGCAACAATAACAGACCTCAAGAGAAGTTCCTGAGGGATTAGATGTTCTGGGAGGCAACGGAGGAGACCTTGATTCATGACAAAATCTGACAAAAAATTTACGTTTCTGCTGCAAAGAAAAGTATTCCAAGTGTAAGACAGAGAGGAGGGTAAGTCATAAATAAGTCATAAAGTAATATATATTTATTCACTGTGCAAAGAAGGGTTGGTTTCTTCTTAAACCCATCCCACATTGAGGGTCATTCTAGTCTTGGTTATACAATTCACAAACAATTTTTGTCTTGACACATTACTTGTTTACCTTTCCAGATCTCAGCTGTAGCTCTACAGCCTTCCTCAGATGTGTTACTCTACAGATGGTGGTGGTTGTATTTAGTATGACAGTCAATAATGTGAAAGTAAACAAACAAGGCATAGTTCACATTTCACAGATTCAGATTGTGTCTCTCTATTTATACACACGGTGGCGCAGCGCTGCCTTGTTTGAATCTGCCGGAGAGCTGGGCCTTTCTTTAACATTGTCAGAAAAACACCTTTTATGACAATGATAAAAACAAACATGATGTTCACTGTGATGGATTAATATGCATGTTTATTTTGGATATTAATGAAAGGAAATATAATCATAACAAAAACCTATAATTGCTCTTTGGGTTTTAGCAAATGGTCTGCAGTAATGTCAAGAATAAGTAATTTTACTAAACAGACTGAATTAAAGATTGCCTGTTGAGTTTTATTGACAGCCAATGTTTCCACCAAAACACTTTATGTGTATCCTTGAGGTCTAACAAACATGTGGAATACATTTCCTACCCCATAAAACATTTGCAAAACCTTTTTTGAATGTTTTGAAACGAGCATTGTTTACACCAGCTTGCACTTTCCTTCTCCTCTTTTACTGGTGCACTGGTACCTTTTATGGAGGCCACATTTGCTATGCTGTGAATCAGACATGAAAGCATCATGGACTGTTCTGCAGTGCTGATTGGTTCCCAGAACTGTTAACACAGAAAAGCCACTCTGCTCTGATCAAACCCAGGAGTGCCTCGTGCTTAGACATTTGGGGACCCTAGACAAAAGCAAGCATGAATCTGAATTTCGAGCCCTTTAAGTTAATCTTTTCTGGACATTAAGACCTGACGTTTTTGTCCAATCCAACTGTTTTCACATGGATGTCTTTACAGCTTTGTGTTGTGTAGACTGTCTGAGATGATTTGCTTGTCTTCTGCTTTGCATGTAATTTTTAAATTTAAAGTCAATGCAGTTCACTGTACCTGCCACCAGAGGGCCAACTAGTATTTAAAGCTGGAGATAAGCCTCCTTTATACACAGACAGTTTTCACATACTGTATATTATTCTGTATCAGCTAGTTCAAACACTTCAGTGAAACTATACAGTGTTTACACTGAAGGAATTATTCAAACCCAAGTTGCCATGTTTTTAATGGTTGTACTGTTCCATCATTTCATCATTTTATACACATTTTCCCCACATAACATAGTTATGAATGCTTTCAGTGCTTTCTGTTCTTGAGTAGGTTTTAAATAAATCAATATATTTTACTTTATCCAAAGGTTTTCAAAAGGTTGTCTTTAAATTAAGGCAAATGAAAGTTCAAACAATCTTAGAGAATCTATCTAATTTCCCTCCAGTAATCTAAGATTGGTTTTGATAATTTTTTCCAGGACAATATCAGTATGTTCCTAACTTGGGAATGGGTTCATAGCTGAATCCCTTGTCAAATTTGTACTTTTTTTCTGGAGATAACCAGGCAGTTAACCTCATTATGTCCAGGTGGCATTGTCAACATTGCAATTATTTTATTATCTTGAGATAATGGGATTACAACAATAATTACAATTGTAGCTGCTCTCTGTCGAGGAATGAAACACAGAAAACATTCTCCCATAAACAGTTTCTCTGCTGTATAGAATAAGGGTCAAAGCAACAGCTCCTGCACAAACATGTATGAAATGTTTCCGTTAGAAAGTGAACAGGTGCCAGGTAAAGCCAAATAAAGAAACAAGAGTTAGGCAGAAAACAGTGGGGGCGAATACAGCACACGTATAAACCTAAACAAGTTGTTTGCCTTGTTAGTTCAATTATGGTTAAGGAACACTGAATAGAGCACATTTCACAAGAGTTTGCATTGCACAATATCAACCAAAAGTTTTTAGAAAGAATCATACTTCAAATTCCCCTTCAGGCACATCTCAAACAAGCCACTGCTTGTGTTTATGCTGTTTGCCACAGTCAGGAGAGCTTAGCTTGTACTTCGAGCCAAAACATTTTCATTTCTACTTTTATCCATCAGTGTAGCTGATGTCCAATGTCCACTGTAAATCAGTGAGTCAACATTTTTATTATTATACGAGTGTAGTAGATTTCCAAACAGGCTCTATAACATTGTTCTTGTCCTTCTGATGTGTGTAATAAGTGTATAATAATATGTGCTGCTTTGAAGTACTGTAAGACCACCTCAGACACACTCTGTTACATAACAGGCTTCTTTTTTTAATTAGAAATTATTGTAACCAATACCTAAAGATAAAACCCAGGGGAATTTCACTGAAAAAAAACAAAGAAGGCTAATTATGATGCAAACATTCTTTCACAAAACCCAAAACCATCGTATTTGAGGAGTGGTATAATATTTGATCTTATCTTCTGAGCAGTGTCATCTGAGAACACAGCTTCTGGGTAGCACTTAATACAGTGTTGAATAAATTAGAATAAAATAAAAATGCTAGCTTGGAAACTGCACTCACAATAGTACAGTGGAACAGCTCCAAATATTTTACCACGTCTGGTCTAGAAGTGTAAAATGTGCATACCTGTATGATTTTTACTTGGTGAACAAAACCGCAGAGGCCTGGGAGACTTGTAGTGTGCTCTACAGGTCAATCCCAATTTATCAGTGATACCTGGACATAGCTTTGTATGTGTCTCAACCCTAATACTAGAAAGAATGTTAACATTGAACATTTTTGCAGAACCCCATATTACATTTGTTAATATTACGTTTGTGCCAGCGTTTTTAAAATTATTTCTCTCTACAATATACTAACTCTGTTTATGGAGCTACATTAGGTTTTGCTTCTCTATGAAAAATCACACAGGAACTTTTTTGCAACTTGACTTTTCTGTTTGTCATCACCATGCCCAGAAAACATGAACCCCTCTGATGCTTCAAAATCAGTAAAAAATGAAATATGACAACCAGTAGAAACTAAATCCTTTTCTGATTGTTTTCCTCTATGTTTGCTTTCATTTTTTCTTATTCAGGAACATGCAGTTTACAAATGGATGGTTGCAACAGAAATAAATGTTAAATCAGTATCATTATTCAGTCTACAGCATGTCAAACAGCTCTGTCCTCATCTCTACTGTAGATTTTTTGTACTGTGTGCCAAAGTAAAGTTTCTCACACATTGATAAATGGCTTCGAATGCATGCCAAATGTCAGCAACATTGACAGGATAAGACAATATATCATATTGTCTCAAAGGAATGCTGAAGACAACACACATGTATCATCGCACAGCCTGAGTCCAAATACCCTTGGCAGTGGACCATCATCTCCTGACAAATATTCAATGCCATTAATCCATCAGGATATTTTGAATATGCAATCGCAACCAGGAATACAGATAATCACAGCCAACTCTATAGTTTTTTTTCTTGTTGAAGTTACAGGTTGTCTTGCCAACGAACATTCAGATCTCTTTGATGTTGTACTGTGACAGGGAGCTAGACCAGAATTGCACAAAAAGACTGAGGCAGTTTGTGAATAAATCACAGTAAACCAAATTTATATGAACTGCTTTAATGCCTGGGTGACAACTAGGAAGAAACTGGAAATTCACAGATTTTTTCTTCATGTCACAATGCACAGTCGTGTGTTCTGGAGCAGTAGTGTAGTAAACAACTGAAGTGAATACCAGTATCCTGCAGGCAAAGGAAATGAAGCGCCTTACTGGGCTTTAGCAGGGTGTTTGGATATGAGTCTTAGTAAGAGTATAAACAGTGAACAGTGCTATCAGATGTCCACTCAGGCACTCAAGGCTCATTAATATCTGTCACAAAGCGTTCAACAAAAATCTGTGAAAAGAACACTGCAGTCTATTTTCAGGAAGTGAAAGGAAAAGTTTGGGTGGATATGCGATATGGCAATGCTGACAAGTGTTTTTACTGCAAAGCTTTTCAACTGTCAGATCACAATATGACTGAAGGAAGGATACTTCATATCTGATTCTGTACAACTGATGTCTCATGCATCAGTGAGTCAAGCTATTCTGAGAATACTGACATGCAAAACTGAGAAAGTCGACAGGTTTTTTATGTGAGACATGGTGTATGTCCACAACAATGCACTTTTTTTGGTTTGAGTACGGACCCGTGCAACATAGAGCAACCTACATTTTCTAAGTGCTTCCTTTGTCACACTTTACTCAAGGTGATATAACGGTTTACAAATTGTCAGGAAATATCGGACTAATAATGTTGACACATGCAGACCATTCATTTTAGATATGCAAACATACAGACTTCAAAATGCAGTGACTTATGACTTATTTCCTCTTTCCAGTTGGCTCCAAGGGTCAAAAGGTCTTTGAGATTTTTCAATTGCTAGTTCAGGTGAGCTACACTGATTGTGAGATATAGCTTTTATGGCCTGATGAATCATTCTGTTGGGAGCACAAGTAAATGAGTAAAAATTAGGATAAAAGTACATGAGCAACAGCAGTACTATCATCTTCATACTGTACATCAAGTAATGTTCTCTAAATTAAATGCAGTGTTTATGTTTCAAACTTAAAAGCTAACAAGAGACAGTGAACACAATTTATCTCAGCATAAAAATGATGTACAATATAAAATGTTGATTTATGTCTGAGAAAAAAGTGCTAAATGAATAACCAATAAAATGATACCCATAAACTAGAGGTAGGATGATATTTCATGCTTCATATTATCAAATGAAGCTTGTAAATGACTTCACAGCAAGTTTACAGACTGAAAGTGGGATGCAGTCACATGAGCCTTTTAAGTGGATTTTTTTAAGGAGGGAAAATTGTTTTCCGAAATATAGAAATATTTAAGATGTCTCCAAATTATCATACTAGATTTCACTGTAACACCAGCCATCATTTTGGTAGAGCAGGTATCAGTGCAGGGGCATCATTTTGAGGGGACTAGTGGAACTATATACCCAGGGCCACAACATGGGGAGTGCCCTCTATAAGCCTGGAGTTAAAAGTTTGTTTTTATCTGCAAAAGTCAAAAGCTTCATGTTTTTAACATCACAAGTGAACATTTTTTTTTGTATCTAAAACAGCCATTAAGAAAATAATGTTCTGTAATGTTCAAACCTCATAGTATGAGTATCACATTATTGTACAGTATGTGAAAATGAAATGGCAAATGGACTGCATTTAGATGGCACTTTTATCCAAAGTGTTTTACAGTTTGCCTCTCATTCACCCATTCACACACACATACACACCAGTGAGCTACCCTGCCATCAGGGTTAAAATGTGCAATGACTTCAGATTGTTCAAAATAAGATACATACAGTATCAGAATGTATTTTTATTGAATGTGGTATAAACACCCGATTACTCTAATAACCACTACAGAAGCATGTGTTTACTTTATCCTGTTATTTGTACATGCTTGAGAATGGATGTATTAAAAGGGGAGGATCACTGAGAGATCTTAATTATGCTATTTCACCTGTTTTATATATGCACCTCTATGTAATAATGTGTTATATGGGTATGTGGTGTTTGTGCATTTAGATGTACGGTATGGTAAATGGACTGTACTTATAAAGCGCTCTTTTCTCAAAGAGCTTCAACTACATATCACATTCACCCCATTCACACACATTCATACACTGATGGCAGGTGCCATCAGTTCAAAGAAAGTAAATCATTCACACACACTCACATACTAAAGGCACAGCCCTCGGGAGCAATTTGGGGTTCATGGTAAATGTTAGGTGAAAATGCATATTCGTATTCATGTACATGTGCATATAGTGTATATGTTTTATTGTTATAAGTGTTATATTGATATAAATAGTTATTAGGTGTTTTAATATCATATGTTTTTGAGCAAAAACACATGACTCTAATCATTAAAAAAGGACAAGTTGTTATGATGGTGTGAGCTTGTATTCAAAGAGAAATACATAATTTGATGAAGAAGATACAAATACCTAAATATGTTGCTTGTTATAACACACTTCTCTCAAAACTATGTAAGGCCACGGATTTCTGCAGAATAAGCTTCAACAGCTGCATCTTAGCACAAAACATCAATTGTCAAAGTTATTCTACCCTTTTTGTTAAATGCTGTTCTTAAGTGCCAGGATTTCCTCAGCAGAACTTTTTGGATAAGAGTTAAGTGTACTAAACACCTTCATTCAACAGCCATTATGGAAGACTGAGTATTTCTCAACATGTAACTGTCAGTGTGAGGGGTTGTTAAAACCTTTAAGAGTTTAATAGGCCAGACTCCAATTACAACAACCAGGCAACATGGGGGTCAATTCTATGGTGAGGTCTGTTTCCTATTTCTAAATCTAAATGTAGACTAAGAAAAACATATGTAATGTGTAAGAACAGCGACCTCCCACCCCCACATACCTGTACGCTGCTTATTTGATGAGAATTTCCAACTTCCTGAGAATTCAGCATATGTCGTTCACGAAATTTACGGCTCTTATTACTCTTCTTTTACTCTCCTCTTTAACGCTCCTTCTATGAAACCCTTACATTAGGTGGGAGGCACATGGTTAGAATATTTGGATTCAGCAACATACAAACATCTTCATGTGTCTATCATGAACTCTTTGGGGAAAAATCTTAAAATGTTTCGTGGAATGTTCAATGGGTCAATGTTGGGTTGGAAAAAAAAGGAACAAGAAGCAGTAAAAGGAAGACGAGCCAAGGTACAAAGGTGAATTGCGTTTATGGAAATATGATCCCTGGCAAAATTCCCCTCAGTGCTTTATAAGAGTGCCCTGCCTCACCTGCACAGACAAGAAGAGAGCTGCGAACTACATCTGGAGCATTAGAGGTGAGTTACCTGTAATACTAATATGAAGGGAGACCCTGCACTCTGCACTGTTTTAATTTGGAGAAATAATGGAAACATTTATGGACATCAAAAACAAATTGGCTGATGTTTTATAACTATGATTGCTTTGTTCAACAGGTGCCAAAATATCTTGTAATGACATTCAAAGAGACTGAGATTTGTTTAACAACCAAGAGTAGTAGAGTTAAAAAGGTTAAAGTTGTTAGTTACGTATGGAATACACATGTACATAGCCACAAAGAGAGCTGATATGAAATACTTGTTCAAGGTTCAAGGTTTCAAATGTGAATAGGGAAGGTGTGGGAGTGATAAAGCTGATTGCAGGTAAACATCGTAATTCTTTGCATCCATCTGGCTTTTTTCAGAACTGCATCTACAGGCTGCACCATGCAGGTCAACACGCTGTTCTTCCTGCTGATCACATCTTGTCTCTGTCTTGCATTGGCACAAGGTAAAACACTGTAAAAGAACAGCTGGTATCTGGCTGTAGAGTCACATAGGCAGCATGTAATACAGAGCTGTAAACACACAGCAAAGATAAAATGAGGGTCAATGAGGCTGGTTTATTGCTGAAGTGTAGGCAGATGTGGCCTCACTGAGTACTTATTGCTTTGTTCAGCACCTTTAGCATTCCCCAATTTTGTCAAATGCCTTTTGATTGATTGTCTTGATTTAACGGAATTTGTCTATGTTGTAAAAAATAATGTTTTATAAATTATATCATTCTGTACATACTGTGGTGGCACTGGAGTGCACTGAATTTCTGACTTTACTGTACTGCATTTCTGATCCTTCAGTGACCTATGACGACTGCTGTTTGAAATATGTGAAAAAAATGAGCCACAGCACTCAGAGATATGCAATGTCGTATAGACGCCAGGTGACAGATGGAGGCTGCAACATCCCTGCTATAATGTAAGTAAACATGCACAGACAATAAGAAGATCCACTTCAAAACGGAACTGACTTCCTAAACTCTTAATGTTTCTTATTTTAACAGAAGTTTATTTTCATTGCTACTCAAAATAAACATCTGTTTGCATCAATTTTCCTCTAGCTTCACCATGAGGAAGGGGCGTGTGTTTTGCACAGACCCCGAACAGAAATGGGTCATAGAACTGATGACGAAGATTGACAACAGGAAAGCCAAAAAAGACAGAAAGAACACCTTCAGGAAGGTGGGTGATTACGGAAGTTTTTGCACTCCAAAACTGTCCATCTTATCAAGTCATGTCTACCTATATTTGAGTCCTAACAACCTTGTTTTCTTAAAACGATTGAAAAACCCTGCCAGTGCAGTCAGGATATTTCAACCAGTTTCCAATAGAAATCATTGTGTTTAATATACTTTCCAGAAATGAGTGTTTGTATCTTTATGTAAGAAAGAATAGGGCATGTTGCTGCTCTAGAATCAAGAAAAATGACACATGATTTTTTAAAATACTTAAAATAATTTGAAATATCTGTGAAGTAATGTTCAAATGGATGTCTTTGCTCTTCACAGCACCATCCAAGACGTCCGTAGCGAGGCTGAGGATGACTGGCTGCTATAATGGCCTTTGATCATCTTTCCTCCGTCTGCCAAATCTTATCATTAAGCAACAAGTGGTTTTATGGTGTCTTACCGGAAGGCAGTAGAGGAAGCTAGCCAAGGAAATCTTGTAGCATTACTTTTGCTTTCACTCTGCACTAAAATAAAGGTCAGAAGCTTGGGTAGAATTGCAGCAGCACTTTGTTGTTCAGAGTTGGACTGCTGATGCTGACTGGCCACCACACACCACATATAAATGCCTTCAATAGCATGCTGCTTCAATGAGAATATTTGTGACCGTTTTCTTGCCTTTTGAGACATCAGATATTAAATAAGCTGTTTAATTAATGGTGATGGAGTGTAAATGATAATAATATACAGTATATATGTAATATTAGAGTATTTCTTGCATGATGTGTTCAGATGTCTATGCTTGTTTATGTGCGCACACAAACTGTCAAATTTGAATGTCTTTCTGAATTGTGTGTCATAGAAAAGGAGTCTTAATTTCTTCTAAATGGTTTAAATGTATGTCTTTTTAAACATGTTGTGTATAGGTTTTATTACAGTATATGGGTTCCCATAAAAGCATTATTGCAATAAACTTGCTTATCACCTCCCACTCAATGTTGTTTAAAAGTTTAGGATTGTGTTCACATACATTATGTGTTATACAGAATTTTCCTCTTGATAGTTTATCCTTTTATGTTATTTGAATTTAAACACATTTTTACGCACACTTTCTTGAAACAAGGGACATTATGTAAAAGAAGAGAAAAGGGGACACCCCATTCTTGACTGCACATGATCTATTTCCAGGTTTCTTTATGAGGCTGCTATTAATATAGTTCTCCATCATCACCTGATCATCATTAAATATAGTTTATGCTGGCAGTATTTTACTTTATAAAAGTTTGAAATACAACTTAAATACGACACCGTTGTGTACTCTCACCTTAAACAACCTTTGACTACCACAGTTTCTATTACAGATCACTGCAATAAAAAGAGACCAGCAGGAATTTATAGTAAAATAAGTGCTGAAGTGACACATTCACCATTTTATACACTGTAATGTTTCTACTTGCTGTATGTAAATGGCTCTATAAAACCATTAATGTGAATGTGGGCTGCTTTTCACATGTTGTACAGATGTTATAATAATTTCACACACTGTTTCCCTTTAAGATGCATACAATCTTACATTTCCATGCTCCTGCACTGAAATTGAGGGTTTTCTTGCGTTTCCTTGCTTCTCGACCAATGCATGCTGGGATAAGATCCATCCCTCCCTGTGACCCTGAACAGAGTATGCGGATATGGAAAATTGATGGGTGAACATTTCTCTTTATTGCTATATTCCTGTTTTTCTTTTCCTATCTTGCCATTAAACTTTTTTTAATTAGGACTTTGACTGCAGCTGATTTCCTTTGCATAGGATGCAGAGCTAATTAGATCTAACAATAGACAAATTAAGACAATGTAATCCCAAGATTTAAATATTCTAAATGCAACTGCAGTGCAAAATGTCTGCAGAAAGAAAGCAGACACACGTAAATCTTAAATGAGAGTATCTGTGAATGTGACTGATCTATGTGCAATACTCTCATTTCCATGGGCATTCACAAGAACTGCTGGGACATGCAGTTGATAAAATCTTGCTGTGAGTAATGCAGTATGTTTGACTGCGCTGTCTCTGGAGATTAATGACTTCCACACATTGGTGCCTTGCAGAGGCTTTGTCTTGCAAACTGTGTGTTAAAATATGCCTCAGTAGCAACATTATCAGACATTACAGGCATGTGCACTACAGTGTATTAATTAGCTGATGTTGATTAAAGGAAAGCTGTGAACACATCTTCTCAACTAATGTACATGTGACTGGGAGGTGAGAGTGATATGATTGTTCTTTAAAAAAATAGGGCAATGAACATTAAAAAGCAGAGAATCCTCCATGCACGCAGGTGAAGTATTTGTTTGAATAGGCTGCCAACATTGCCCACAGGCAAAGTGATAGATAACTTGACAAATACATGATAATTAATGAGACATTAATGGCATATACAATATTGACGGACATCCAAAATTGCATAGGTATGACTAATAGATACACCATTTTCAGCTATCAAAGAATTGGGTTGAAAAGGATTTTGGAACTGAGGCTTTGTTTCTTGTTGTTTATATCACAACAGTGCTAACAAACGTGCTGCGCTCTTTGCTTTTGCATGCTGGGGCAGAAAGAAATGGTTGGTTGGCATCGTGAGCAGAAATTTTAACCTTCTTTTAGCAAAGGGGAAAAACCATGAAAGGAAAGTGTGAGACGGGGAAAACAATATGTGGAAAAATCCCTTTAAACTGAAACAAATGTGATCAATTACAGGAATTAGGATGGTTGAGCTCATATAGACCAGAAAGCTGAGAAAATTAGGTTCTAAAGGGTTGCAGGAGGCTTTAAAAAAACAGAAATTAAAACATTAAAAGTTGCAGCACAGACTTGTTCAATTTTCCAGTTGTTGTATTTCTGCCACATTCTTAAAAACTTTGAAATTCATGTTAACAGAAGTCCGTGCAAGTTTTTTTTGCGAAAGATTGACACATATGTTGGAATTATAAATCATGACTCAGAAAGGTAAAAAAAGGGCAACAAAAAAAGAAAGATGAAAGTCGTAAAACATTGCACACCACAAAGTTATTTGGAAATGATATATTTATTGCTATAATAATTTAACCCCAAACACATAACAGCTACTTTCTTTCACCATGAGCAGTGAACTGTATTTGCAGGATCATAAATAAGTGTTTGCTCGACTGTATTATGCTAATATGTGACAGAAATACTTTGTAGCACCATGAATGTAGTGAGTAGTTGTCTGTCATTCTTAAAGGTCAGTAAAAGTCAATGTTGAGTGCAGTTAGTTTCAGGAAATGTCTTGAGATCATAAGATTAAAATATTTATAATTACATATTTACATATATTACCATTTTAATAAACTGAAAAATACTGTACATATGAAATATAATCATACAACAGTAGAAAATTCACAATTTTCCAGCAACAAAAAGAACCTAATTTAACTACCTAATTAAAATTTTGTCCATGTTTACACTAAAATGTATTTAAAAATTGGCAGATTAGTCAATATTATCGTTTCCCTTTTTTGGATTTTCTGTTTTCTGTTTCTTTTTCACTCATTTATTTAAAAAAGAACTTCATTTGGTTTTGATATTTCCACATTGCTGTTGCCGTACTGGAAGAGGGATCTCTGGGTCATTGTTGGCCCAATTTCTTTCATGCTCAGTTGGTTTAAACACCGCTCTCACTGTAAAAACTATTTCTCCCATTATCTTAGCAGACAAAAGAGTGTTTGGTCACAGAGTATGCCACTGGGTCTGCACTTTCATTCACAGTGAGTTACCATATACCACCATATACTTCCACAGCATGATAACCTCTCTTGAAAATCAGATTCAAATCTGAAACCACTTTCTGCCCTTTTAGTTTTGCTAAAACCAGAGGAAAGTTATTAATAGACATAGTTCAACATTTTGGGAAATATGCTTATTCGCACTCTTTCCAAGAGTTAGATTTAAAAAACAGTATCAATCTCATGTCTGTGTGTTAAGTATGAAGCTGGAGCCAGTAGGCGATTAGCCTAGCTTAGCATAAAGACTGGAAGACTGTTACAGCTCATTAAGTAATAGTTAAACAGCTTATGCATCCGACCTTTACTTCCATGCAGCGCTGGTTGCCTGTGACAACAAGACTTTTCATTACAAGACAAGTCATTACACAAAAATTGTTAGAGAACATAACTTCCCCCTAAAACCATTTTGTTTTGATATTACTGTTTGTGTATGGATTAAACAGGATGCAACATGTTCATTAGTGAGCCTTAGAGATGCTGGGATATGTATATTTTTTACTTTGGTGAAAGCTGACCAGCTGTTCTTCCAGTCTTTGTGCTTAGCTATCAATCAAACTTCAATGAAACTTTATTTGTATAGCACCTTTTGTACAATTCAGCATAATTCAAAGTGCTTCAAGGCAGTGCAAGTTGAAACAGTAAAACAATTTGAGACTAATGCCCACAAGAAATAAAAATTATGAAAATGTAATCATAAAACCTATCAAATAGATTTGAAAAATAAAATAAATTAATTAAATTAAATTAAAACTAGATCAAATAGATACAAGAAAATGGCAAATAAAATTGATGAGGGAATAGAAAATTTTAAAACATAAATACAATAAAATCAATTATTAAATAAAATAAATAATGGCCAGCTAGGCCAACTGCTCCCTGGCTCTCACTTCATACTTAACGCATAGTGTACACACACACACGCACACACACACACATACACACAAATACACACAGTGGTATCGATCTTCACATTAAACTCTTGGAAAGAAGGCAAAGAAGTGCATTTCCCAAAACATTAACTATTCCTTTAAGAAAATAAACTACATGATGACACAGACCACAGAGAGGCGTTTGTTTAGCATGCCATCTGAGCCTGCTCTCCATCTGAGTCTGTTCTTGGATTCTTTGGTGCACATCTGGCTGTAACCCACAGCTTCCACAGACCTCCTCTTTTGGATGCGGTGTAACAAAATCCTGTAAGCCCCAGTAATGGGGCTTCTCAAGTCTAGACTGTTGTTGAGGAGACTGGCCTTGGTGATGCCAAGATCCTCCAGCGCTGCCTTCACATTCAGTTCATCTGAGCTGAGGATGTGGGAAGGCTCGAGCAGGTGGTAGGGTGTAGGGCCACACGCTGGGTAGGCCTGGGGGAATTTAATACCTCTCATCCAGTCGCTGTACATGATCTGTGTTATAGTGAGGCGATCCACAGGAACCGGCTTTAGTAGGCCCTTAATGATCTCCTGGCATGGTCTGGATACATACGGGGGAATGGCATAGGAGCCCTGCAGGATACAACACCTAAGCCTGCCTGTGTTAGTAGCTTTGAATGGCATAGTGGCAGTCACCATGAAGTAAAGCAAGATACCCAGTGCCCAGATATCTGCATACTGACCAATGTAACTTCTCTCTTTGAACAGTTCAGGGGCTGCATAAGGTGGAGAGCCACAGAACGTGTGAAGGACATCACTGGGGCAGCAGGACGAGCTGAAACCAAAGTCACCCACTTTAATGCAGTAGGTGCTAGTGTAGAATATGTTTTCAGCCTTCAGATCTCTGTGCACAATATTATTATCATGCTGGGAAAAGAGAAAAGAGAAAAATGTGTGAGATTGTTGTACTTAGCATTACAAAGTTAAACAGCTCTCCTGCACAGTTGGTTTAAGGTATGAAAACCTTTAAATGCAAAGTCACATGAAAAGTTGTTTTCTTGAGCGTTATCATTGCCTGGATTCATTACTCATCAGCTCTAAAATATTAGGTATCTTCTATATAAAGGTATTTTAAAATGATGTGCTAGCCTTTAGTAAGCATTCTGTTGTTTTAATATTCTGCTCTGGGTATCTCTTCTTTCATTTTACAACAAAATGTACTGCTCACAATGTTTACCCAAAGGCTGCTGCTGACTTACCATGTGTTTGACTGCAGACAGGACCTGGGAAAATACAAGCTTGCTCTCCAGGTCTGACAGGCGTCCCCTGGTGCTGATTCGGGAGAACAACTCTCCTCCGCTGGCATACTCCATCACCAGGTAGAGCCGCTTGAACGTCTCCACCACCTCATACAGGCGCACTATGTTGGGGTGAGTCAGCTTCTCCATGCAAGAGATTTCAGAGGCGAAAAGTGCTTGCGATCGCTTGTCCAGACGCACTTTATCCAGGATTTTTACTGCCACTCTTTCTATCAGATGAAGACAGATATGGGCAAAGGCAGTGAGGACATAAGGAATAAACACACTTTACCTTTTTTTCTCTCCCTTTTCTATTATTTAATATTCCTTATGTTGCTGAGTATTGCTTTTCCTTCCTTCCTTTATGTTTTGATCTAGGCCTTTTATTAATTCCAAGAACGTCTGTTTATCAGTATTATCAGCCGTTGCACAGGATCCAGCACAGTATGGATTAGTGGATGGCTGGTTGATGAGATTAGCTTTGTCTTCTGACACCTCGAATGACCTAGATTGGATTTACCCTGTGTAATATGTTGAGCTGAGCTGACTGAAGTTCCATGAAATGAATCTGGATGTCTGTACATTCATTTAAATCAGGTAACAAGTAATTTGCTCTCAAAGAAAAGCCTCTGAATCTACTACAGTATGATCTACAGGGAGATATAATAAAAGCTTCCTTGTATAAACCATGTAGAAGAAACCCTCAGAACAACATTATGTTTCTGTTGTAAAACAAATTAGAGATATTTAAAAATTCAAATGTAAATAAAGAGAAGCATCTACTGTCAGGATTGCATACAAAAATCCTCTTTGCTTTTACACCACTGCAAATCAGCAATCCTGTATTCTCTCTCCTTATACATCATCATATCCTTTTATGCCTCCATTGCTTAATCAAAGTGTTGTTTCAAATTTATTACATTTTTATAGCATATTAATTCACTTTCATGATACTTAAATGGAAAATGTGATTTTGTATAAATATAAATGTCTCACAATAGAACATAAACACTTGTTGAAAATGTATTTAAACCTGTGACAGATTAGAGGAGTACCAATCTGGAACTGTTATATTCAGTATAGACAGGCTAACATGACTCTCTTTCATTAGCAGTGTTTGCAGTGGTGCTTTTAATGTTTTACCTGGGAGAGATATGAGATGGGTGGCCTTTTCTGACAATCTTATCATTACTTTGACAGATTTATTGCAGTAACTCTGGTACACCAGCAGCAGATAGAGGCCTTTAAACCAGTTAAACTCATATAGTATACTCATGTTTGTTGACATCAATATACATATATACTTTGTCAGCATAAAATACAACAATGTGAGAAGCTTGAACATTGTCCTTGTGGCAAAAAAACACATCATGATTAAATCTTTACAACAGTTAAGGCTGAAGCTGTGAAAATGGGGGTAAAAAAAAGGCAAAGTACCCATCATCTCACCTTTAGTCAGATCATGTATCCCCAGTCTAACCTGGGAGAAGTTTCCCGAGCCGATCTCTCCTCTCAGCTCGTAAAGCCCCACCCGCCGTCCAAATGTCACATCATTCATCACCCTCTCTGAATGGGTCAGATCATAAAGGGCCTTCCCAAATGCAGTGCGCTGCATGATTTCCTGCTCCTCTGTCATGTTCTCCTTTGTGTCCCTGTTCCCCACCTTTTTCCCCATCTTTGGGGATGTCAGGGTGAAGATCTCTTCCTGATGTGGAGTTGACTTCAAGTGAGCCCCTGAGAAGGAGAAAATAATCAAGTTGATGATCATAATTTGTTTAAAGATGCTTGAAATGATTATTGACTGCATCTTATTGCCTTCAATATAAATAAGTCTATCTAAATCATAAAATCCTGTAATTTATATGTAGTGGTGTGTCTGTACTCACGTGTTTTCCCTTTTATGTTCTTCTTACTCCTCTCTGTGTTGATGGCATTATTTCTGCTGTTCAAATACATGATTTCTGTCATAGACACCAGAAGGTACTCTGCTTTCCTTTGTAATCTGACTTCTTGAAGATTTTAGAAAACAAGAAGGTGGTAAATTACCAAGAAAACTAATTCCCACAGACCAAAAATTGAAGACCATCAAAACCATCTGCATGCATCAGGAAAAATGCTCTAAGATGATGTTTCTCAAATAACCAACTGCCTGTCCAGATGCTGTTATAGTACCACTGTTCATTTCACCTGCTGTCTCCCTATGCTGCAGTATTGTCTCCTGGTGTTTAATCCAGAACTACTGCATGAAGCCCTGTAATCCCAATGTTGGACTCCTCCCATGCAGACAGACAATAGACAGGCTTTACAGACCTAACCCCTAGACATGAACATATCGCTTGATGCAGGTGCTTGAACAGGACATTGATGAGATTATCTCTACAATGTACTGCATATAACCATCATCACTGTTAGGGGTCAAGGGACTGAGGAAAGGTTATAACTGCAGTTAAGTGGTTCACTTTCCTGAAGAAGACTAAGTGTAAATGACTTTTTACATTATAATTCAAACTTTATCATCTCATTAATTTTTATACTTTGTCAGAGGTACTGTGTTGTTGAAGGCTGCACTGGTAACAAATAACTCTTCAAATTCTTCAAATTTTCCACTAAATCAAAACTAAAAGCTTCCCTCACAACCTCAACCAAAAGCTAAAGGAAGTCTGGCTGGGCTCCACAGTTACACAGCAACCCAGACATTGACCATGACACCAGACAGACACAAGGCTAGACTGTCTGCACAGACATACAGATGGACTGTCTGTTCACTCCCATCAACCTCTGCGGCTGAACACAGGGAGTGTCTAACAGCCATCGTGCATAAGCTGCATGGTTATGTCGCGAGTGACTCACTATAATCCAATCCCCACCTCAGTGATCATCTCAACACGTGCAATGCTGAATTAATGTTGGGAATCCACTAAGGAAAGGTTCACTGGAGAGGGAGGAGAGGCTGCATTCAAACAGGTGTGTTTGTTAAAAGAGTGGGTACTTTCATAATTTCTTTACCTCTAAAGGTAAAATATAACAGGCTTATATTCTAAGACAGCTAAGACAGTTGAATGCCTTGGAGATTTACAAGCAAAACCATTCTATGGACAGTATGTGACACCAATTTGACAATTTTGAATTTTTGATCAAACTGACAAAGTTTATTTTTGGTTTTGAGTCTCAAACTTGATAACCTTTGAACCCTAATAATATTAGTACATTCTTATTAAAAAGTGAGTCTATTTCACCTTTTACAAAACAAAATACAACACAGTTATAAATAATATAAATAACCCCCTTAAGGGCCTGAAGAGTTTGAAAACCAACTGTGTTTTTTGACAACATATCACATGATCTACATAATTAAATCAAGTAATTACTAAAACTGGATCTGGGTTTTACCAGGATTATGATTGAATTTCAATAAGATTTGTTGAAACTTCATGAAAGCAATCAACAATTGAAACTGTTGTAGGCGTCACCTTAATCAAGGTGTCTGAGTGCTGATGGCTCTCTGAACGATGATCCGTTGATCCCGGTGAAAATGAGGGGATCATATCAGCACTTCAAAGAAGGACTAACACCTTATTAAGATAAAACATATCTAAACTTCTTTCTTGTGATTAAAACAACTTTTGAGTCTGAAAAAGGAACAAAACAGTGTATTTAGGTGTATAGTTGACGAAACATGAGGTATACTGCTAGTATACTGCATTCTTAGTTAAGTTTTCATTTAATCTCAGAAATGTTACATATAAACAGAGCTTGACATGTCTGAAAACATGTTACATATAGAGTATGTTAATTCTTAATCTTGCCTCTTCCCTATGAAGAGAAAAAGAAGCTGAGATTTGAAGGGCCACTCTGAGGGGTCTGGCCATTTGGTGTCATGTTGAATAAACACAAAGGTGCTGGAGTTTTCTGAAGGGGAGGCTCAGGCCCCCACGCTGATCCTGTTTATGTGTTTGGGCCAGGTTTTGTTTTAAGTCAGAGGTGCCAAACACCTTCCCCCTGAGATAAAAGATGATTAATGCCTTTGAATGAGCGACGCTTTAATGGCTCAAGGCTACTTAAGCACTTCATTAGGGTGAGCTCGGCCGGTCGACACACTCGAGCCACTGGGTCCCTCGCAGCAGAAACAGAAAAGCTGTAGAGATTTCCTTTGAAGTGGCCCCTGCTTGTAAGAACTCCATCCCACATAGCATTCAGCATGGAAATTTGATTAGCTCTCACTTTTTTGACTCCACACCACTTTGAGACCTTGTTTTCAGGTGACATTTGGGGCTGAAGCTTGATCCCATATAAATATCAGAGGCACCAGTGAGCAGAGGGACACTCGGGATCTGGCAGCTGAAGAGCAGATTCAGACTAAAGCCATGGATGTACCCCGACCATTGCTTGTCCTCCTGTGTGCCCTCCACCTGACCTGTAAGTACTGTTTGCTCTCTTCTACTCTTCCGCTGCTGTGGCCTGTACAGAAGCAGCCATTCACTATCTGGACTGACACCAATCTGCTAAAATATACTTGCTTATCCCTTGTGATGTGACTGGAAACATAAGTCGTAGAGGAGGATGTGATGCTGGGAACTGTGTGTGATGTGTTCACATGTATTATTTTAATGGCACAACAAGGTGGGGTCAATTCCATTTAACTATTTTTTTCACCATGCAAATCCAAAATGAACATTTCCAGATGAATATCATGCATGATATAAATATTCTTTTAAAATGAAATAATTGACTTTTTTTTCTTGGAAAGCTATTGTTCTAAATATTCATATACTTGTCTGGGCCTAAATAACTGCTAATTAATACGTTTCACTAACAAATGGCTATGAAGAAAATGGATTCCTGCATTATTGTGTCCCTTGCATGTAAAATATTGTGATCTCATGCATCTGAATCTGCTCATCTTGGAAAACATGTTTCAATTCTTAATCATTCATAAAGAAAAACTCTGCTTACTCTATATCAAGTAAAAGGATAACAGTGTTAACTGACTGATGTTTGTGTTATGCTTTCTAGTGACCGGAGTGTTGAGCAAACACATGGATCACAGAAACCTGTTCACACAGAGAGTATGCTGCAAAAGACAGAGCCACTTAGTCTACATTGGACAAGGTAAAGCACCACATTCCACCACATGTTCAGGGTAACCATGTTAAGTACTGAGTATTCATTTGTCATTAAATGCATGTTTGTAATCCTGCAACAGAAGCCAAAGTATGATTTGTTAAACAGATTGAGGAATTTGACTAAGATTAATAAAAACTTATACTAAAAACTTAACTAATAATCATTGTAATAATAAGCCCCCTGCTGTCTGACATCAAATCGATCTTGTGTGTGTGTGTCTCTCTCCACAGACATCTCTGGGAGTCCTGTCAGTGTTGACGTGGGAATGTGCAGGTCGCACTGTGGGGGAGCATCCAGAACGTCACATGAAGCAGGACAGCAGGAATACTCAAAACATTCCTCAATGCTGGAATTTCTCAGGAGCAAAAAAGTAAGTGATGTTTCCCCGCATGGCCACAAGGGCGCGCTGTAACTTTGGGATCGTGTGCCGAGGTTGGTATGACGAATCTCCAATAGGTACTTGATAATGAACTGAAGCGTCACGAAGCATTTATTTTAGTACTAAACTCATTATATTATATATATATTTTTTTTAATTTTTTTTAATTTTTATTTTTTAAGATAAACGAGTTTTGGTGGGCAACTCTGCATAAACCAACAATAAAACAATAAACTACAAGTGTAAAAACACGTCTCCAAATAATTTGCACCACTTACAGTAAAGCACATAGACATATGTTTTGACATGTCTGAACCAAACAATAATTTCTCTCGCCTTACAAAAGATGAGGACGCGCGGACCCGCAGCTCCAGAGAGCTCGGAGCCGCCGAACCAGCTGCACTCCTGCGGGATGAACCAGGTGTGTGAGCCGACCGGGATGCGCGTGGACCGGGTGCTTCTGTTCGAGGGACCCCGGGAGGTGGAGGTCATCGAGGAGTGCCACTGTGAGATCAAGCTGACCCAGTGCATCCGAGTCCCCGCACTAAGGACGTATTACTCCGAAACACCATATGAGACAGTCATCGACGTGGGAGGATGCCCCCGGTCCAAGGGCTCACCAGGTGTGTGTGTGTGTGTGTGTGTGTGTAGCAAACCTGTCAAATAATAAAAACCAAAACAGGAAGGTCGGTCAATTAGCCTATTTAAAACAAAAGGGGGTATGAATTAAAGGGGTTAGTCGACTTCCAGTAGTATTGGGACAGTTTGCAAGAAAAATGTAAACCAAGTTTCACTGGAAAAAGTTTTTTTGTGTGTCCTTCACACATAAACCGGTATGTGTACAGGGTACAGTGGCACTGTGTAATGTATTGATACACACTGAACTACAGTATGATCGTGGTCCAAGTATAACATTATAACAGCCTGTATTGAGTTATATTTATAGTCACTGGAGACCCATAGTCAAAGCAGCCATGCACTGCTAGCATTGAATTCACCACCATTCACAATAATGATAAAGTTAAAGCCCCAGTCCTTACTTTTTGACAATTTCAACATTTTAGCTAAATGCACATAGATAATTGAAGAGTTTAGTAATGCAAAATTGTGTGTTTTTGATTATAACCAAATAATAACCAAATACTGAAAATATAGTAATCTTTTCCAACTTATACTGATATACACAATTCTTTGACAGCATCAGAAAAAATGTTGTTGTGTAGTGCATTAAAAGACCCATCCATCAGTTTTGGAGAGATCTCAAAGCCAAAGTGTTTTAAATTTGTCTGGTGGGGCTATCTGTTTGTTTACATTTGGATCACAGATTATAATTGAGCTGCTCTTCCTGCCCTCTAACTTTTCCTTTACCAATCTTTCACAGAGGGATTCTCCTGTGTCCCCACTAAGTTTGACTCAGCCTTGGTGGAAACCCCCAACAAAGTGGACCTCATCCAGACAGTGGCGGCCTGTGAGCTGAAGGAAAGCTGCTACAGGGTCCCATATGTGGAGTATTACTATGAAATAGACCACCATGCAGATGGAGTCAAAGAGGAGAGGCTCAAAGTAGGTGTAAACTCTAAACTATCACTAAAACATGGACTCTTTATTTCTAGTCTCATAAATAACAAGTCTTGTTCATCCACAACAAAAATATTTGTAAATCCAACTTCATGTTTGAATCCAGCTTTTCAAAATAAGCTTCATTTCTTTTTTAGCATGGCATACTTAACACTAGAAGAGTGATTCATTTGTGATGCCGGTTTCACACTCTCTTTTGTAATCAAGTTGAGAGGAAACGGGGGTCTAGCTGGGTGCCAGACAGTAATGAAGTATCTTTATTCATCAGACACATGTGCAGAGGACAGCACTTAATCAAGCTAATCCACTGGCCAGTGGCTGGCACCGCACATCCTGGTGTGAAGGACCTCAGGATGCGTTGCATGCTGATTCATACACAACCTGCAACAATACACATGATAGACTGGCAGATTTGAGTGGAGTCCCAGCTCATCCTTATTCAGCAAAATAAAATTAAAACCCAATTCAAACTGTTTTGTTGGCTATGTAGAAAATGAGGATTAAGACTAATTATTCTCTCTTAAACTGTTCATCATCATTCACAAAAGTCCCACTTTGAAGCACTTACTACAAAGTTCATCCACTCTCAATACCACAAAGATCAAAATAATTATTTGTGATTTTAACATCAGACTTTATGTAATAAATAACTTATTAGATTTAAGTTTTTAAAATAAGATTTAAGTTGAATCCTTGGACACAGTTGTTCCTCAGCACCAAAGGTGTGAGCGCAGCACAAACACAAATGGCCCCTGCAGGTGTCAAATCAAAGCAGTTAACATGCTAAACAGCAGCTGGCCCCCCAACTCAACTGGGTCAATATTTGTGACCAGCTGTGAGCTGATTGCCCTCTCTCTGTTTTGCTAATTTTCCACAGGAAATAGATGTGGGCAGATGTTTGGGAGGCTGCACTACAGGAAACCGATGCCTTCTCAGGTAAGTATGAACACAGCTGCTACACACACACACACACACACACACACACACACACACCTCCTCTGCCCCTCTCATTACAATTGCCTGTGAGCTCTGACACTTTCTGCACTCAGCATGTTGGCCTCTTTAGTTTAATTCCTACACCAAATGTCCCTCTTATACCTTCTGCTTTATTTTGTGGCAGACGTCCAACAGTGTAATTTCAGTTTATCTTAAGTATATGACAAGAATAAGAGGTTCAAATTCCAAATGTACCTTATAGTTTCCTTATCATGTCACTGGACTTTGATTTTATGGCTTGAGGGGGAAAATGCTCCACAAACAAATACAAAAAGTCTATCTTTGAATTTAATCAACCCCTTATCATACAGTTTTCCTTTTTTATTTCCCCTTAAGTAGATTTAAGGTTGTTAAAATCATTTTTTCCACACTGTATGGCAGTATCACATAAATATTCTGTATCCGCCTGTTCCAGCATGTGATTGAAGCTATATGGTGTTAACACTGAGTGAAACATTCAAACTCAAGACTCCATGTTTTTGCAAATATTCTGTGTATTGTATTGTGCCATATTTTAGACACATGTGTTATCTTTGGAAACTTTGGACTCTTAACTAGAATTTAAAATCAAGTCCTTGTGGCTTTGTACATTTATTTATTTATTTTTGGCTGCACAGCATGAGTTTGTTAATGCATGGGAGTCATTTTACTTAATCTTAGTCATAATCTATCTATAATACAAATCTCCGATGTATTGCACAGTTGAGATACATTTATATCAGCAGATTCTTGATCACCGTTATGAAAGGTTTACACGGGAAGCATCCACATTGAACAGTAAAATGTGCACACAACACAAAAGAAGCTCAGATACTCAAGTTGATTGTCACAGTACAGTATAGGCTATATGTAGATACTGTTATTTAGGTATTTAATTGATGTTTTTCTGTGAAAGATGTATGCTTCAAAGTGATGTTCTTTCAATTTTCTGCTGCAGGAGTCCATCTGATCCACAAATCTGCCACTTATGGGCTGAAGGACAGTCCAGCTCCTGTGTTCCTCAGGGTTACGAGAGCCACAGCTTCCTTAACCAGCATGGGCAGATACGCACAGTCCTCTCCATCACTTCCTGCCTTTGCCAAAACTGAACACTGCGCCCCCTACTGGAAAACAACCTCCAATCTCTTCTCAGGAGTTGAAAAGCTTTAATTCACAATAGCTGCAGCCAATTGATGATCCCAACAAATACTATAACATTTGTTTAAGCATTTGCTACCCTAAAGTATTATTGTATTATATGTAATATATGTAAAAATGATAATTTTGTAAATAAATTGAATACAAAAATATGTGAGGATTTGACATTTGACCACTGTACAAGACATTTTTAACAATCTGCAAATAAAACATTTTGGGAAGGTATCCCACGTACATTACTGAGACAATAAACTTGAATATAATAAAATGACACTTAAGACATTCTACCACAGAACAAATAAAGTGTGCAGCCCTCTTTTAAATCATTTTATAAATATAATTAGTCTAATAAGTACATAAACTTTAGGTTTGAGTTCAGAAAACAAGTTAACAAGAGCAAGTATTGGCAGGCCTGACTGTCTTTTAGACTTTAAAACGATCTACGGATCAATGAAATCTGAAATAAATTTGAATCAGTATCAGTTTCATATGAAGCTTTGAAGAAGCACTGGAAAGAAGCCAATTTTGCAAATGTCCCTTTGAAACACACGTGCAAGTACTTAATAGCTCCTTATTTTGATATCAACGTGTGAAACAACACTTTTGTGTTTTTTTTTTTGTCATCCTAAGAGAAGAGCTTTTACGACTTGCTTACAAGGTGTCATGCAGAAAAAAACCTTGATCTCTTAAATGTTTATTACAGCTGGGGGAACAAACTTTTTTTTGCTCGTGCGTAATTGTGCGTAAAGATCAAAGTAACCAAATGGCACAGTGAGCCATTTCTGAGTTTCCTTGGAAAGAATTGGGTTGGCTTTGAAAAATAAATAAAAAATAACCAAGTTTCAAGAATAACTTGCGCAGGGTTAGTAATAATTAAACTAATTTATATATATTTCTGTAGCTAAAGTGGTGAAGGGTAAACCCTGTACATAAACTCAAAATATCCACTGTGCAAACCATTAGGCAGTAAAATACACTGTGCCTATTTTTGTAAGGAATTCACACTGTAAGCTATATTCAGAGCGACTTATATCAAACTGCTGTAAACTGTATAAAGAAAATGTGTTTTATGAGGAAAAATGAACGATCACTGGCTGGGAGTCTTTTTAGCACCACATGAGCTTATTCCATTGCGGGAGATCAGTCCAGTTGGAGTTCTTTTATCAAATAAAACTACAAATTTGGTGATTATCCAGCTGTAACTGGATAAGCAGTTATGTAAATCTAGCGACGTGTAGCCAGCGACACCAGTCTCTTTATCGAAGTAATTGGTTTCCACCTGAGACACTGTGCCCATTATTCTAAATTAATGGATTCATTTAGGCGCAGTTAACCTCCCATGGTGAGTGCACTTCCTCAAGAGATCAGCTCCAAGTTTATTCTGTTCGTGTTCTTTACATTCCTCCAATATAAAATAATACAACAGAGAAAAAATATATCCCACAACAACATTGTTACTCGTCGATAAGCATCAAGATTTTCCAAAGGCTGGATTTAGTTTATTTGAGCCTTTATTGCCAGACGTGGGTACAATGGGCTTGAATAAAATCTACAATCGGGTTCACACCTTGTTAACACCGCCATTAGTCTCCCTTTACATTCGCTGATTGGTGATTTACATTTGCGACCAAATAGCATCTTTACTGCTGTTTACCAAGGCTTTGGGGGCATTGAGGAGGGAACGGGAGCATTTGATATAAAAAGTCGAGCTTCCAGGACCCTGCATTCACTCCAACTCCGAGTTGCTGGCCGGTTGTGTGGCTCGAGGACACCGATGCACCAGGAATCTACTCAAGCTTCGGAGATGTTTCTGTTTGTGATCAGCTTTGCCACTTTAGTGTGCACCGCCGCTGCACGGCCTTCACTCAACTATCTGGAGAATTTCACCGCCGAGAACGAGTCAGAGGAAGTCCGTTCAGCTGCCATCAAGAGACTTTTGGAAGTTTTTGGGATGGAGGACCCGCCTGCTATCCATGGACACAAGCAGCCACCACAGTACATGCTTGATCTGTACAACACGGTTGCTGATGTGGACGGTGTGACCAAGGACCCGTATCTTCTGGAGGGGAATACTGTGCGCAGCTTCTTTGACAAATGTAAGATCAGATTAGTGCGTGCATACGTTTGCTACTGGCTACTGCAGACAATGAAATATAGTCGCGTTTGTTCTGGTCTCTAATGATATCATTTCCATTGCAGTGCGCAGTGAACAGGTGGAGTTCAGATTCAACTTGTCCACGGTTGCCAGAACTGAGAAGATTCTCACTGCCGAGCTCCATCTTTTCAAGCTGAGACCTCAGGCAACACTGACATTCCACAGACATCATTTCTGCCAGGTATTACCATTAAATAAAATGATGGTTAGCTGAACAATTTAATGAAATACAGAATACAGAAATACATCCACCCAAACGCATCTCTCCCTTGGACTACTTACTTACTGTAACCCCCCCATCTCTTCTGTTTCATTCAGGTTAGTGTTTATCAGCTGCTTGACACCAGCAAAACCAACAACACACAGGAGAAGAAGTTGCTGTCTTCTCGGCTAATCCCAGTCCACTCCACTGGTTGGGAAGTGTTCACCATTACACAAGCAGTAAGTATACACTTCTCTTAAAGGCCTGCATTAACTTCTGTAGGTGAATAATATATTCTAATTATAGAATTATATTCTAAATATAACTGCCTGAATTCTGTGTTTTAAATGACTTCTTCATGAAGGTCCGCTCCTGGATGGTAGATGAAGGCAGCAACCTGGGGCTCCATGTGGTGGTTCGGACCCTGGGAGGAAGCCAGATGGATATGAAACTGATCCGCTTTGCTTCAGGACGCAACCACCACCAGAGCAAACAGCCCATGTTGGTCCTCTTCACTGACGATGGCCGTCGCTCTACTACTCTTGAAAGCACAGGTGAGCCTTGTGGCAGCTTTAATGTCGTTTGATTGATCAGGTTATGTCCAGTGATAGTAAAATGCACAGTTCAGGTATTTTTGTCGTCTTACTCCTGATGAGCAGGGGTGTAGATACGAACTGTATGGTGCCTAGAGGAATCCCTGGGCCCCCAAACCCCCCATTCTCTTCTCATCACTGTTATTCGATCTATGACAAGAATTTCTGTGTGGCCATCAACAACTCGAACAAATCTCTGTATATTTTATACTTTACAAACACAGTCAGTCATCAGACACATTTCTAAAGGAAAATCTGATGTCCAATGCTAATTGGCGACCAAAACCATACTTTGATTAGTTGTCTGCTATTAAAAATCTGTCTGGTGAGGGAGTTAATGTGTTTAAGTCTAAGCCAAACAGTAATCCTAATTGTTCCAGTTTGCCAGCAAAAACATTTGCTGTGTCATATTCTTGAGAAAGTTTTAGTTGATTTCAGTTTTGTATTTTACAACCAAACACTCAGAATAAGAGCAATGCGGGAAGAAAGGCAAAATAGAAAAATTTAGGACCCCAAATGGTACTTTCACTTTAGAGGGCCTGCTGTAACCCAGTTCACCCACAACATAGCTCAACTTTGCATTTTTGGGACCTGCTATGACTCATAGACGATAATGTATAAAATACTGTGTTTTCTAAGAAAACGCTCTCCTTTCCTTCACCAGACCCAAACGATACCACAGCCACATCCAGCCTGCCACAGACCCCCATGTTAGGTCCATCCTCCCGCAGCGCCCGCTCTCTGGACTACAGCGAGGAAGAAGGTATGTCTTTGCCCTGCCAGCGTCAGCCCCTCTACGTCGACTTCGAGGAGATCGGCTGGTCGGGCTGGATTGTGTCTCCCCGGGGCTACAACGCTTACCACTGCAAAGGCTCCTGCCCCTTCCCTCTGGGTCAGAACATGAGGCCGACCAACCATGCCACCGTCCAGTCCATCATCAACGCCCTGAAGCTGATCAAAGGCATTGAGATGCCGTGCTGCGTGCCCGACAAGCTCTTCTCCATCAACTTGCTCTACTTCGATGATGATGAGAATGTGGTGCTGAAACAGTATAATGACATGGTGGCTGGAAGCTGTGGCTGCCACTGACATCAACTAGTCACTAGTGTTGGGCTGCACAGATATTCATAAAAAATACAATATAAATCAGGGTTTTGGTATATAGATAGCCAGCTGCCCTTTAAAACACAATTGCAACTAATGAGTAATGTGCAGAGTCCTATATGTGGCATTGTAAAATATGTAAATATCCATAAATTATAATATATAGCAGTGATAGAAGTGATATCCTGTGACAGATGTAAATGTGTATATTTTATGTTTTCTGTTGTGAATTATTACATAGAATAAATGGTGCAAACAAAAGATTACAGAGTGGATTTGTTTGCAAAATACTATGCACTCAAAAATGTGACATTATTTCAAGAAGATCTAAAGTGAAGTGTTATTGATTATGACAGAACAAAATATTGAGCTATCAAAATGGTCAACATTTGGTCAAAATGGTCCTTCCATCAATATGTAATCCTGCAATTACAGGAATTAACCAAACTTCCCAATTCTTGCTGGAACAATTTTGCCCAATCCCTGCGGTATTTCCACAAAAAATGATCAAATTGGAAGAATGCTTGCAATCTTCTCCATTGACCACAGTTTTCTATCTACAGTAATTTGATTCAGAAGAAATGTTACCAGCCCATTTCAAACAAAATTAACCCTCAATCTCAAAAATCCATCTACCTCGCTGTTATGTTATTGCATAAAACAGACTTTTGTCTTTCAAGATACAACTTCATGTTGACATGGTGGTACACAGGTACCTTGTTATTTTTAAATATTGCAGCAATTTCTCACAAAATGCTGCATATTTGTGATAGAAATGATCACAAAAAACTTGAGATCCTGCTCAGACTACATAGGCAAAAGTTAATGACCGTGTATAGTGCAACATTGTCACATTACATTAGATCAAATCATGCTGAGTTTTTAGGACTATTTTTTTTTAACTCTAACATAGTTTTTATTTTCTTAAACAGGCCAGAATTATTCACACAAAACATACCTGTTGTATTTTGAAAATGTTCCTGAAATTGATTGGATATATATATGACATATGCTTTCTAACTTCTCTGATGAGGAAGCTAGCTAAATCATTTGAAGTACAGTAACTAGCTTTATAAAGTTTTCATGCAATTAAAGTGTAAATCTTTTCAATAACACAGAATCTATAATCCATAATCTATAATACCTCATCCAAGGGGGGATTTTAAAAAGTAGCTTCAGAAAGTTATTTGTCCTTGTATATCAACAGTAATATATGATATGTCTGCACCGGTGCCTTCATGTATTTTCCTAAACATTGATTTTGCTTGACTCAAAAAAAATTCTACAATGACTTGTTGCTGAAAGAATAGTAAACAAGCATGCACTGTGGCATTGCCCCTCAGTTAGAGGGTTTCACTCTGTTTTCTTCCACTAAGCATTCGTCTGCAGGACTGGAGCTCTGCAGCTCATGTCTGCAGAGATGCTGCACTACACCCACACCGATACAATCATCCATCACGTTGGTGGTCGTCCTCAAACGATCTTTATCAACAAACATACAGGAAGTTCTGAGGTTAGGAACTTGTGAGTTTGACTTGACCACAACCACACACATGTTTAGGAAGTCTAGTGTGCTTCAGAATATGTGTAACTTTGTGTTAGAGTTATCGTCTTAACAACAAGTAGTCTACCACGAAATAATATGTAAATATATCTGCAATAAATAGCGTAATATTGGAAGTACATTTTCAGACTAATCTTTTAAATCAGTTTGCCATAGACACATAAACGTGACTGGTTGATCCTCAAATGCTGGTCACACACATTCACACGAACAAACAGACACAATTACAGCATCCTGTCAACTGTGATGACACATGAAATGCCTTCAAGGGGCAGTCCAACTGATGTCACCACTATCGCCATGGATACCATGCCACCCTGTGGGATACTTGTTGCCCCAATAGCTGCAACTGTGGCAGTGACACTGGAATTACACAATTTTTTAATTATGAACAAGTAATAGTAATTAACTTTATATAAACATTAAGAAAATACATTTTAATTTATTTAATTTTATTATTATTATTTTCCGTGGTTAGAACTGACTCTCTGATTCTCAACAAGAAGCCTTATGGTTTGGGGAGGTTAGCATGTTCATGTGGTTTCCTCTGGTCTGTGACAGACTGGAAACCAGTTCAGGGCGTGTCCCTGCCTCTCAACCAAAGCACACTGGGATGGGCTCCGGCCTCCATCCCTTTTCGCTCCAAAATCTAAATGGGATATGCAAGTATAGAAGATGCATGGATGTATAGAGGTGTTTCTCACTTTCCCCCCCCAATTAAAAAAAAAAAACTTTATTGCATAGTTTACAGATACAAATGAAGTGCAGATAAAAAGCCAGTCAGTAATTCATTTTCCAGTTGTTAAATTCCTCAAACTTTGATTTCTAAAGTTTATACAGTTTGGTGAAGTGACAGAACATGTCGATGGATATGGAAGCTACTGCCTCATAACGCGCTGTGCCATTCATCGTCATTGTGGCCCCTATAGGCAGCATCAAGCATGTCACCCGTTTGTCCATGTTGAGATTGTTCTCCAGAGAGTGAATGGTGATGGGTAAGGTCACAGAACTGTCCCATTTACAAAATATACAGTACATTTTCAAAGGTAATAAAATCAATTATTCAAAATTCAGTATTTGTTTTTATTTTCTTATATTCTGTATTTTTCTGAAGCCAGATCCATCTTCACTTAAATGTATGTACTGTAGCCTGTAAACAACAATGAAGACGGGAAGTCGTAACTCACCTGGATGAAGTCCCAAAGGCAGTGGTGAGAACCTGGAGTAGACCACCCATAAACCTGAAGGGATTCTTACGTGTGGCAATGACATAGATGAGTGGAAGGGTGAAGAAGCTGTTGCTTGCATGTACTTTATACATGGTAAGCTGGCGACCTATATCTCCAATGTCTTACATCTTCAAAATCTGTCTTCCATGCAAGAAGAGAATTCCCACTGGGGAATACTTGTGGGAGAAAGGTGAGATACAGCAGAGATGCTGTAGTGAGAAAAATTCGCTGCAGGGGGCAAAAGCCAGCATATGTTTCAAAGGATGATGCATTTTGATACTGCGTTGTAGCATTTTACAAACTTCAATGATTGACTAGATGGCTTGGTCACAATTAAGGGTTAACATTTCAAACTTTAAAATGGCATAATTGTTATGTTCCACATCTTCATGCTAGCATCTTCTCATTCTTACCAGATGACTATGCTGATTAGACGCATGGTGGCTTTATTCAGGCAGTCAAAGAAATCCCTCAGAGGTTTTCCGTCAGTCTCCATATTGCCCAGGATGAGGCCAAAGGTGATGCAGAAACCCAAAATATTGACCCCGTTCTAGTAATGTCATGATAATAACCATTCATATTGAATCAAATGAATAGAAATAATTGGTCACAGTTACCAAGAAGGGAAAAAAATACATACTGTCTTACTGATCTCACCTGTTTGAGTCAGATTGGCAACTCTAAGACTTTTGCTTTTGAAATAAACTGTTTTATACTGAATAAAAGATCATCATTGTTGACAAGTACCATAATGAAAAAGACAACCATGACCGCTGCAGATCTTACCTTTCTGAAACAAGGGGCCACCAGATTTGAGGAACCTCCTTTTCACCACCAGAGGACGCTGAGGTGTTCCTGGATGATTTCCCTGGCTGGATAAGAACAACTAGGACAATACCAGTGATCACAGCTATGTGGGTAGTCATTGTGTAATAGCAAACAGCCTGGAGCCCCATTTTCCAGTAAGTCCACAGACGACATGCCTGAAATGAAAAGAAGTTGCAACATATGAATGTAACTCCATGTTTTAGGTTGATAGCTGACATATTGTCAAGATAGCAAATGTCAAAAATATATACCACAAAAAAGGAACCAGCTTTTCAGTATGTTGGACATATACTGTTGCATCATGCCAATTCAAGGGAAACATTTTCACAACTTATAAATTTAAACACACTCTTACATGCTGTACTTGAGCATACATGAACATATTGTACAGTGTACTGTGTTATCATTTAAAATAGTAAACTCAAACTGAGACATATGTTGATTTACCGATTTAATGAAATCCAATACCAATAAATTCCACCTGAAGCTTATGACGTTACGTTTTAGGCTGTAGGATTGCATTATTTTGAGGATGTTTCTAATATTCTGTTTCCCTCAGCAAATGGGGTGAAAAAAGGCAGAAAATGTTGTTAAATTGAGCATGTTACTCAAAAATCATGTATGTTCATCACTGGATCAAACATTTTCTTGGCAAGGTAGGTTTGACTGAGAATGTGAGTGAGATCACCATTTTAATTTACTGTGTATATATAGTGTGATTGGAAAAATACTAGAAAAATACTAAAAATAAGGATAAAACTACCATGGTTTGCGGCCTCCTTCCCAACACAGCAAACCATGCTGAGAATGCACTCATGCTTGTTGTAAGAAATATTACAATAAATAAACATAGCTACCCAGTTGCATGTGTGGAGCCATGTGAATGTAACATCTGGGGATCTAACCTGTAATCAGACTGGAGGTGATGAGAGGAAGCATCAACATTTGTAGCATTTGCATCAACAGCTCTCCAGGAAAGGTGAAGTATTTTATATCTCTGGCTGTCATGTTACTAGATTGCAGAGCAAAGCCCAGGCTAATCCCTGAGAGAAATATAAACAAAGGTCAACATGTCAGTGTGTCTATCACATGACTGGTTCATCTAGAGAAAATACCAAATGCAGTAAAATTTAAAAAAAGCACTGCCGAATAACTCCTTCAGTGTAATACAGTAGCCACATAGAGTAATTATGTGAATTCAGAAAGAGATATGACAAACAAAATAACATTTAGTCTGTCATAATTACTGCAGGCATGGCGTCAAAGTTAACAACATGAGTTAGTATTTAAGTTAAGAGCCATCGTTAAATGCTATAACATTTCATTTTTAAGGGCAGAATAACCAATGTTTTAAAAAAAATAATGCCTCATGATGTTTAGGCAGTGAAATTTCTGTGCAGCATTCTGGGAAACCATTCACCCATACAGTATATACTGTAAACAGAACGATATACAGCATATACATTTGTCCAGATGGATTTATGTGAGCAGTAAACACCTGAAACGTTTTGTTCCAAATATACATGTGCACAATGTATGAAATCTCTTAAAGTCACTGAAAGACTAAGAATACTATGCGTTAGTACTAAAGTTAGAACTCATCTTAAGACATTTACACATAAAGTAATTTGTGGAAAGAGGTGTCATTTTGGTTTCTCTTTATGATTGTTAAATTTAAGACTTTTTAAAACCTTACTAAAACCACATTGAATTTCATTTAATACCTGTTTCATGATCATACTAACAATAATTCCTGATAAGCAGCAGATAATTGATATGGATATATTAACCAATGAAAAATGATTCATAATTTAAGTTAATTTAAGGTTTCGCTAAACTTGACACTTTCCTATTATGAGACAATGAGCTTCCTTTAGCTTCTGTAGCGAGCAGTAGTGACAGTGTTTGCTATAAGTCCGATGATTCTGACTGAAACGCCACAAAAATAGCACTGAACAGCCTACTGCGCACACAATTTACATAAAACCTTTGTTTGTGTCACTTAAACCATCATTGTTCTACCGAATGTCTTCCTCATTGCTCATGCCAAGTACAATAAAGTGAGGTGAAAGTGGAATACATGCATCAGTCATAGAGTACTGGTGTACATCTGCTATTCTAAATTATGATGGCAGGATAAAAGGCAAAGTTTGATTTCAGTGCCTCAAGTCATGCTTGCCACTCATAATTTTTGTGCAAGTTTTAGGTCAAATAGATACATATAATACCTGACCTAAAATTGAAAGTGAAAATGTACTCAGTAATTGGATAAATATCAAATAATCAAGTTCTTAGCTGAAACAAAACTGGTCTCCCATCAAAAAGTCTATTTGCCCACTACAAAACCCTGTCTCTAAAGAGTGTAACCTGAGCAGAGACTGAGGCGTTGGCCATAGAGTGGCACTAAAGGGGGTTGATACCACTTGGCATGATGCTGGACGACAGCCCTTGTTCATTGTCAAAGGGGCTGCTATTCACAATGGAGAAAACGATGAAATGCTGCCATTATAATGGGGACCAAAGGGCCCTGTAACTGCCCGACACCTGATATTCTCTTTGGCTCTGGCTTCCTTCTGTCCCAGTATTTCATATCTGACATATCCACACACCCTAAAAAACACTTGATGTTGGAGCAGCGATGGACCTGAGGCTTGGTGTTAGTGTGCTCAGACATGGGGAATAAACAGACCATCTTTACAGCACAGCAGCTAGATGCCTATCAGGTTGGTGTCAATCCTATTTCTTTCTGAATGAGACGATTAGCCTCACTCACTCTAACGGTGCTTCTCTTATCAGTATTACCTACAGGCATCTGTTAACAAGGTTGATACACTTACCAGACTTTTTTGTAATTATTTTACTTTTTATTAACAAAAAGAAGAAGATCCAGGGTCATGTGGCGCACCCCTTCAGGGTAGTGTTGAACTAAGTCAAAGCTTTCCTGATGGTGTTTGTGGATTTAATATTTTGTTTGCCACAACCTCCAACCTTACTGTCTTTAGACAGTCAACACTTCAGAGGCAATTTGAGGTCTAAAGTTAGTGACAGGATGCTTAGAGTTAATGGAATATTTTTAATCAAGTGTTAACAATTTTGAATTGTGCTATCTGTTTGCATATGAACCAGTGGTGGAGGGTAACTGAGAACATTTTCTCTACTTAGTTACCTCACTGTAGTACTGTACTTAAGTATTATTTTGAGGTACTTGTACTTTCATTGAGTATTTCCAGTTGATGTGACTTTATACTTCTACTCCACTACATTTCAGAGGGAAATGTACTTTTTTTAAACTTACACAAAAAACACATGATTATCTTAGAATATATGAAGTATTGTTATAGATGAAACTATCCAAAAGTATATAAAGTGGTTAAATAAATGTTTATATGTTAATGCATCAATAACTACGGACCAATAATATAAAAACACAACACTGACCTGGGCCATTCTGCATATTGAGTACTATTACTTTTGATACTTAACATTTTTTAGTATTTTTATAGTGTGGCATTGCTACTATTACTTGAGTAAATATATAAATACTTCTTCCACCACTGTGTAAAACAAGAAATTTAGCACCAGACTGTATAAGAACAGCTGCATCATAATGTTCTTTGCAATAATTTTACTTTCCTGCCATGATCTGATTGTATTTACAGGACTGTACATATTTTACAAGAAAAGAAATTCTCAGGTGAGCAAATTATTTCACTGATATCAAAATGGTTCTAAATCTTAATATATCTGAGTCATTGCTGGTGTAACACTGCTGACACAGCTGTTATTTTGTACTGTTCTGCACAATACTACACTGTAACTCTAAACTACAGTATCAGGAGACCTGTGCTACCGTGGGGCAGGCTACCATTGAGATCACATGGTATTTAAAATCTTGCTTCAGAACTTTACTGTACTGAAAGTATTTGAGTTGACCACAAAAGAGAAAACTAGACTGCAGGTGAATAATAGGAGCTTTCTAACTTAACTTTTCTTAATTGCCAATTGCCCCATATAATACACAACTACATAACACAGAAGATATGTAAGTAAATTTTTAAACCTTTCCTAGACTGTTTGACCGCTATCGGGATTTGGCACCGCAGCTCGTTCCCCTTGACTACACCAACCAACCAGATGTGAAGTTACCATATGAGCTGATTGGCAGCATGCCAGAGCTGAAGGTAGACCCACACACACCCTACAGACCCGCTCTCTCCCTGTGTTCCCAATCCATAATTAATGGCCAACTAATCGACAGAATTCTTTGAAAGGTTATATGTTACCCGACTCCTTTAAACTTGAAGAATGCTGGTGAGTCCCTCAGGGCACACTTGTTGGAAATGGGTCAATTATATGCCTCTTTACACAATGACAGCAAGGTAAACAGGTGCGTTAACATGCTGGTAACTAACATAGCCTGAGAAAGAGAAAGTTAGATTGTGAAGATTATAGTTTCCCTCATAGTCTTTCATTATTCCAAATCGTGACAATTTAATAGCTTTCTTGAATTCTCATTGTAAAAACAAACATACATGAGATATAAACCGAACAAAAAGACAATCATGGAGCACAGGAAAGCCATCAAATCAAACAAGCACCAGATCATAGTTCTGTATGATTAACTGCACTGAATTGTTTACAGTGGTTTTATCAGACTGTTACAGAGGTACTGGTGTCCTTTCTGTCCAGGACAACCCATTTCGTCAGAGGATTGCTGAGGTTTTCTCTGAGGACGGAGAGGGAAACATGACACTGGACGACTTCTTGGACATGTTTTCAGTCATGAGTGAGATGGCTCCTCGTGACCTCAAGGCTTACTACGCTTTCAAAATTTATGGTAAAATATCCGAAGAAGTGGTACAATTTAAAAATTAATCATGTCAAGGAGTTCTGATTGACATTATGTTTTGTTGAAATTGGCTTCATGTCCTTATTATTTGGGGTCCCACAGATTCTACTGCTGTAAAAATAATAATAATTGAAATTAAATACTTTATGGTCATTTCAAAATACTGAAATGACCATAAAGCATTGTTGCTACACCAAATAAGGAAACATCGTACGTATTTTATATATAAATAAAAGCGCTATGTATGAAAAATATATATTCCTTTTTTTTGCCAAGAAGTCATTCACAGACCATGAAATGTACAGTATGTAATCCTACATAGTGACTTTACATATATTTGAGGTCAGTTAGACCTCTTTCCAACAAAGAGTTATGCTTTAAAATAATAGTAAAATAATAATAACAGAAATCCAAACAGACTTATTTAGAATGTGGGCAGGGGTAGTGCTGTGAAAAAAGTAGTGTCAACGCCAATCACAGATATAGAACATATGAATTTCCATTGTACTTAACCAGATAGGGTTAAGAAATAAAGCATGATTTTCTATAAAGGAATCAGTTCAGAATTATGTTTATAAGTAAATCTCCTAAAATTTGGAGAAGTCAATAAGTATCATGGTGATAAAACAATGTTAAGAATGGGAAAGTGCCTGGGGTCTCCAGGACCCCAAACAGAAGATTAGGGTTCTCATGCAACTACAGAGTGTTAAGAAGCCCTCTGATACCAAAATAGGCCCCACTTTTTTGCAACAAAACAGTTAAATCCCAAAATTTTAACTATGAACTAATATATAAGTAAGTTCAATAACAGTAGATGAAACATCTTTTTAATGTAAACATGGTACAAGAATATGAAAAGGGAGCATCGTGAAGGCCTTTGGCGCTGTAAGCACGACAGATGGTGCACGAAATGTAATAAATGATTAACCGGCCCATTATAGAGGCAAAGAGCTTGTCAAAGCACAGTTTGTGCTCAGCACTAGGCCCCCCCTAATAACACTGACAGATGAAGAAGTTACATACACATCGCCATGGTCATGGGTCAAGTAAACTTTTTAATAATAAAATAATGTTATGATGAACTAGACTGATGAGGATGCATGGGCTCAGATACCTGAAGTGACCTTTCTAATGAAGGGCTGGGTGTGTTGGGTGACTATGTAAGGCTGGACATATATGTTTAATCAATGCCTTAAGTATACATCAATATATTAACATGATGCTAACAATGCAGTTTCCACCTTGACAATCAAGTTGTGGGGAAAACAAAGAATTTATGCAATTTTATTTGGCAAGAGGTTCGAATTGAATACACTGAATATTGTCACAAAATAGCAGCTGCCAAAATAGGTATCCCTCAGTGGGAATTACTTCAGAATATATGAGGATATCTCTACAGCTCTACCTGTTTATTAAATTGTTTGGCCCATAAAATGTCAGAAAATAGTGAAAAATGTCCACAATCTCCTAAAACCCAAGTCGACATATTCAAACAGCTTGGTTTGTCCGACCACATTAATCCAAAACCTAAAGATATTTAGAAAATGCAATAGAAAACCAAATACTCACATTGGAGAAGCAGGAAGCAATGGATTATAGGTATTTTTGCTTGTAGAATGACTTGAATGATTATCAAAATAGTTGCTGGATTAATCAACCAATCATTTCACCTCTAGATATCTCCTTCTTTTCCATTTTCTGCAAGATTTCAACAATGATGACTTCATCTGCAAGTCAGACCTGGAGAAGACACTGAACAAACTGACCCGTAATGAGCTGACAGAAGACGAGGTGAGGATGGTGTGTGAAAAGGTGATAGATGAGGCTGACCTGGATAACGATGGACGTCTGTCACTGGAGGATTTCCAGCATATGATTGTTCGAGCTCCAGATTTCCTCAGGTAGGCCAATGGGGACCATTTACCTTAAGATGTAATGAAGGGTAAACCCACCTACACACAGTACATAAGAACACGTTTATTTTATTTTATATTTTGCTTTGTATCAATGATTGTAATCCAATATGAATTTACTTACATTTGTTTTTAACCCTGCCTTCTAATGAGGAAATCAAACCAGAACTATTGTAATTTCTGTTCACAGCACCTTCCACATAAGGATATAAAGAAATGAAGCAATTACGTGCATTTTTTTATTTGAATAGCACCCAAGGACAGACTTATAACGCTGCAGAATGTCTGGACATCTCGACCAAAAACCACAAATCATCTTGTGAATGCCTAGATTTTTGCTTTTTATTTTGTAAAAAAAAACTGTAACCAAAAACATTCTGATCTTCATCAGAGATCATCAGACTTTAGCATCCAGAGTAAATACTATGAGTAGCTATGAACTGTCTTGTCTTTAATGGGAGCATCACTGTGAACATCGTAGATTTGCTGTACTAACATACTGAGTCCTCATCCAATTTTTATTGTATTATTGCAAATGCAGAAATGACACCAGTCATGGCGTGACTGCAGGTCTGTCATCAGGTGGTGGCATCTACCAATCCATCAAGACAAGGCTCATTACTTATGACCATCATCAGTAGATTTGTGTTTTGTATATAAAGGGGTTCAGTTACACCAGACTATAAAAGAAACACATGCCAGAATATTCCAGTAGGTCATAGCAGGCCAATAAAAGGAGAGCCATTTGTCATGAAAGCAGTCAAGTTCCATTGTGGGAGTGTAGGGTCAACTGACAGTTTAGTTTCCTCTGACTGCCAGCCAATAAAGACATTGAATGTGATGTTTTATAATCTTATTTTATTAAATCAAAAGTACACATATCTACAAATTGTAGATACATTTTCATGAGTTTTAGAAAGTACAGTAAAACTTAAGTAGATCTCTTATTTCAATGTGATATTTACAATGTTTGTGTCTTTTTTTCTCTCCCAAGTTGTATTTTATTATTCTCCCTGTGTACTTCACAATTGATAGAATGACAATATGGCTGTAAAAAGGGATGTACAGTATATTATGACATGTGAGTCTTAAGAAAAGGATATGATTAAAAAACAAAATCAAAGAAGGAGTATCATTTCAGCTGAAAATGACAACTTGTGTCCCACAAAAATCTGCTCTCTGTTTCTATTTATGACTTAAAGCTACAGTATCACTCGAATGAGACATCAGCACCATCTCCCCATTTCAACGTCCAGACTCTTCCCACTTAATCTTCCATCATGCTAATTTTCACTCGCATTGATGTAGCAATGCCATTTCTGTGCTGTTTTTGGCTCAGTGAACGACACAAAACAAAAATAACAAAAGCCCATACATTCAACTGTACAGGTCTACAAGTATGTCTGAAAATTACATTACACAAATATGCACAGGTCCAAGATTCACAATGCATAGCTCACCTATGACAGAACTGAGTATTAGCGGTTAAGACAAATGGCCATGATAATCATGAGGTCCCGAATTACTTGATATAAAAAAATAAAACTAAAAAAAGTGCAGGCAAGCAAAATAAATCCTCCCTCAATATTGTGCATATAGGAGTTTGATTTTCAGACTAATAACAAATGTAGGTAGGAACCGTGAGGAACAATGGAAAAAGATTGAGACTCAACATCAATGTTAAATAGTGGTTACGTTTGGATCGCACAAGTATAGTTAACTGTGGTTCGTGGTCTTAATAAAATACTGATTAAAATTTGAGTTCAGGTGGTCACCTATAATGTATACTGTGTCAGTGATGCCACCTAGCTGTCAAACTAAAGGACCACAATCAAACACAAGAGCAAGAATACAAATAGGACCACCTTTCAGCTTAGGTCAAGCCAGTGTTCATGTAATAAGCTAAGAAAACATCACTTTTAAACTACAATTTGGCAGGGAAGTAGCCATGGCTATAGCACAGAAACAGAGGCTTGCAAATTCTTTTTCCTTTTTTATAAAATATATAAAGCTGTTGAAATACATTAGGGCAATGTTTTTCAGTGAACTATACCAGGACAGTGGATCACTAGCAGTGAAATAGCAAAGGAGATCAAGTCATTTATAAGTAGGTGCAGTAAAATTTAGGAACTATGCCCATTATACTACCAGGACTCAATGGATCAAAATGTTTTTAACTAAGTAATTGTATTGTTGTATTGCAAAACTATCACTTGGCACAGACTACACACAAAACACAAGTTACTGGTAAAGTGCAAGGAGAGCTGAGTGGATAGCAGGAGAAGGGGCTTACAGCGCAAAACTTCAAAAGGGATTTTAATTGCTGATCAGACAACCAGAGACATCATTTAGCTTGAGTGTGAATCAGAGCTGCTACAAAACCTTCAAGTCAAATTAAAAGGCAGAACTTTAAAGTAATCTTATTTAGAGCTGAAACAATTAGTCAAGTGCGAAAATAAATTGCAAACCGTTTTCATTAAATCGTTTTAAATCAGTTTTCAAGCAAAAATACCATTACCATATACCAATACCAAAACATTAGCTAGTTCCAGCTTCTCAAATGTGAGGTTTTGCTGCTTTTCTATGTCTTATGTGATAGTACACTCAATGTTTTGTGGTTTTGGACTGTTGATCAGACAAAACAAGACATTTTGAAAACGTCACCTTGGACTTTAAGAAACTTTAACAAGCATTTTCCCATGTTTTCTGATGTTTTATAGACCAATTAATAGAGGAATCAAGAAAAAAAATGAAAGGATAATTGATAAAATAATCATTACTTGCAGCCCTAATCTTATGACACTGTATGTATTTGTGGAGGATCATTTAAATTATACATTGTGCACATCTTGATATTTTCCTTAAAAGTGTTCTTACAAATGGGTAATAATGCAGTGTCAGCACATTATCACTTTCACAATGTGCTCAAAAATTTTGTATGTACAATACTTTCTTGCAGGTTACTACACCAGAGAAAGCCTAAGGAGAAACCAATACTCTGCTGATAATTCGACAGCAGAACTTGAATCTGGATTATATTTTTAGGTTTTCTGTTGCCAAACTGTCTTCCAGCACTTGAAAGCTATTGCAGTAAGGTTTAAAAAAAAAAAGTTGGAGTTGGAGGCAGTGTGTAATGATCGGGGCAAGATGAAACACACATTTTTTGTCACATCAAATGATTGTCAAGGACTACACGCAAACCAAAGAGCAGAACTCAAATGGAAAACCTTTCAATCCAGCTCCTCTCTGATCCTTGACTGCCTTATGTGTGATTTGATTCTGACCTGCTGAAATGAAAATGAAAGCATGTGCAACTCTGTTTCACTAGAGTTCAAGCCTTTCAGTCTCTGGTTGACATTTATAACATGAAAGGGAAAGAGCACTAATAAAAATAGATCTAAATATCACATTTGTATTTGCAATCCCAAAACCTTGACATTAATCAAATGATTTCTTTTCCTTGGTTGTGCTACTGGCTGTGTGAAATATGAATGCGCAGTACAGAGAGACTACCATCAGAAGTAAGAGCCTGTCTTTTGTGTGATAAGGAACATCTGGACAATGCACCTGGTTGAGTCCTCGACCAGTCAAGCACTCTGACCCATGAAGACAACAGACCTCCTTAAAATGGAAGAGGTGCACCACTGGAAGCTTTCAGAAGAGGAAGAGAGGAGGGGAAGTCCTCCTCTTACTTGGAATATAATGGTTTGTGTGGTCTGGTAGGACAGAAATATCAAAGGGGAAGGAAGTGCTAAGAGCAAGCACAGTCCATTTGTGTCCTGCCAGCATCGAAGGCCTCGGTCCTCAGAGTAGGCTACAGCGGAAGAAGCTGGTCTTTTTCTGAGGCTCTGATATCTTGACTCCATGACTGCTCCCCTGCGGTGTATTGCCCTCCTGCAAATGTGACAAATAAACAGGTCACTGCTCTGTCATGTAGAACTGTTCTACACTCAATGGCTGCTCTGGTTCAGCAACTTTCTTTACAGAAATCCTTGTGTACTTTTCAACAACCAGAGGCACACTACTGTTGATTGTGAGAAGTTTGAAATTTGGAAAACATGTTTCAAATAATGAAATATTTAAGAGCTGCTGAAAAGTAATTATTATTACATATATCAATTTCTCACAAGGCGAAATACTAAGCTGTATCATCAAAGAGTTCTTACCAATTTTGTGTCCATTTTTGATTTGATGTCTCTGGCAAGTGTCAAAAATGCCTGTGAACCAGAACAAACACACATGTTGTCACGTTGATGACATATGATCTGTTAAGCATACTATAACTGAACGACGAATTGCTACCTACATTTTCCACGTTGATGTTGGCCTTTGCACTGGTCTCCATGAACTTTATTCCATACTCTAACGCAAGCTGACAAATGGGAGAAAATTACATCAACTTTTCATGTTATACCAGTATAATAGTGCACCGATGGTATTATTTCATAATTACTTACCATTATCAAATATAACCCAATGACAACGTATTATTGTAATTTCAACAAAGTTTCTCACCTTCTCCCCCCTGTCTTTGGACACCTGCCGCTTGTCGTTGATGTCACACTTGTTGCCAAGGACCATCTTCTCAACATCAGATGATGCATGCTGGATCAAGAGAAGAGAAATTTCATAAAAACAATGTGTTAAATGGCGCCATTTGGATATTTTAAGAGGTAGCAAGCATGTAAAGGAGAGTCTATTTTGGGCCAGTAAATACCTCCTCTATGTTCCTTATCCAGTTCTTGATATTTTCAAAAGACTTCTCGTTGGTGATGTCGTAGACAAGCATGATGCCCTGTAAAAAACAGTAAATAAAATGTCTTGAGATTAACAGAGCTCAAGAGCTGTGGCTTTCTGAGAAAGTGGATTTATGTTAAAAAAATAATAATAATAATTCTGTCAACACGTGAAGACACCCACCATTGCTCCTCTGTAGTAGGCTGTTGTGATTGTTCGGAAGCGCTCCTGGCCAGCCGTATCCCTGAAAGACACCAGATTAGTGTCATCTCAAAGTATCATATCAGAAAGTTTAAGAATAAATATGAAATGCTTTTAAGATCAATATTTGGATAAATCATCTGGGAAAGTTTCCATCAATTTCTCACTGTAGTTTAGTATGACAGGTATCTATTAAGGAGGTTGGGGAGGCTGGTTTATCTTACATGGACTTTTTCCTACATGATCTTATAGCAGGAAGGTATGAAGCTTTGGTATATTAGAAGTCAAACTAGAGGTAGGCATTAGACTGATAAATTGTACAGGCTATACATCCCGTGATTTTGTCACTGAAGACAGAAACTTAAGAGAGTGAAACAAATTCTGCTAAAATCAGATAAAAACAATTAAGAACTTGTACATTGAATTTTAAAACAAACTACTTTTAAAGACGACAATTCATATTTCAAGAGTGTTAAGGACCTGTGGGTACCCTACATCTGTAAGGAACCTTAGCTTGAGTAAAGTGTGTGCCATCCATACTTTATTAGCCAAATATTGATCATGACCTGCATTAAATTACGATAAACTTACCATATCTGTAACTTTATCTTCTTGCCGTCAAGCTCTATTGTCCTAATCTTGAAATCAATGCCTGGAGGGATAAAGACGGATCATGCATGTCAATCATAACGTTAGCTTGCTAGCTTAGCATACCTGTCAAACATTGGCTGACACTGCTGTGACACAAAAAATAACACTTATGGACTGGGAATGAACGGCGACTCGGCTTGTTGTCACGGAAGAAACATGGATGTGTACATTAAAGAATAACAGCTTTTAAAATGCTTAAATTAATCAGCTATAGCGTGCTACATATCAGGCTTTCCGGTGTCTTACCAGGATGTAGACGGGGCCCACTGGCTAGCATTAGAGCTATTTCGCTAACCGCTAACGTTAGAGAGCCACCCGGCATGACTTTAACACACAACACAAACATTTCTACTCTTCCATTAGCCTCATGCAAGGCACATCGGTAACATTGTTTCCACACGCCGTCTCTTATTAACGACTTAATTATATTAATGACATCTCAAAGAATAACAGATTCTTTATTAATGACAAAGAAACAACTTCCTGTCGTCAACGTATCATAACCAGCATTCCAGCAAGTAGACAGAGCCTCGGAAACAGCCCGTTGGCGTATTGTAAACAGACGGTAAGATACAGTTACATCACCAAAGACGTACCTATTGTTGAGATAAACGTCGAGTTGAAGGCGTCTTCTGAAAACCTGAACAGAACACAGGTCTTCCCGACACCAGAGTCGCCGATTAACAGTAATTTAAACAAATAGTCGTATGTCTTCGCCATACTTGATATTATTGCGGAAATCCCGCCCGGCGAAGCAGCGATCTGAATGTACAGAAACGACGCCCCCTGCTGGCTCGGAATTCACCAGCTGTTTATATGTGACTGGGACCAGTGGGCGTTTACGCACTTTCCTAACTGTGGTCTGCAGTAACTAATTGCATTTACTCAAGTGGCCTAGTCCACTTAAATACAATTTCGAGGTACTTGTACTTGGATATTTTCCTTTACTTTACTTTACACTTGCACTTTCCAGAGTCATATATTGCACTTTTTACTCTACTCCATTTATTATACAGCTAGGCCCTTGTAGTTGCTGTGCAGATTAAGATTTTACTTGCGAAACATATGTTCAGTTTATAAAATATGATGCACCGCAACATTTAAATGCTGCTTACATGATAATGCATACATAATACTAATCCAATTATATACTATATACACTAACACTCAGAAAGTGGCCATTATTATTACTAAGTATTGTTATTTGCAAGTACATTACTTCTACTTCTGATACTTTGTGTATATTTTCCTGAATATACTTTTTTACTTGTACTTAAGTAGAATTTTGAATGCAGAACTTTACATTGTTGTATCGCAAGGAGCTGTTGTTTTCCAGTTTTCTCCCTTTTGACAAAAATTAAATAAATGGAGATTTACAGATGGAGTTGCGCAGTTGTCATGGAGATGATTTAGTTATTATTAAGCTACTATGGTTTATTACTCCTACATTCTCCTTCGTGTTGATGAATGTTGTTGTCATCATAATACTAATGTCTCATTTAGCTAACTTACACTAATAGTCCACAAAACGTCTTAACTGATGGCCAACTTACTACTTTTTTTTAACATTAACCTTACAGTATGTGGTGATATGTCATTTGATTGCTGTGGTTAATATGGAGATTGAACTGTCACTTACATATATCTGAACTGGAAAAAACTAATTAGTACTCAGTGATGTTACCGTTGGTCCGAAGGGCTTACAGCTAAGCAATAAATCAATTTTTCAGTTTGAGGAGTTCACTTCATCTTAGCAGAGCACACAGAAAACACTGTGCATGTTAGCACATGTACAATAAGGGGTGAGCTCTTTCTGATATTACAGTTTGTGTTTAAATTGCCTGAAGAAGACACACAAACACATCTGCAGAACTGTGCATACTTACACAGAGGATGCAACACAGTCAACATAACACATAAAACTCACTTCATCATCATCAGTTTTATTTGTGCTCAGAGTCTGGTCTACAACACAATTTCCAGCACTGAAACTGAATATCATATGGACCCAAAACCATTTAAAAAAAGGGAAAAGAAACAAAATAACCATAAATATATAAAAGGGGTACATGTGTTTTAACAACCTGGAATAAGAGTGAAATTACAGAGAATGGATGGTATGTAGAAAATATCTTTTACAAAACAAATGTTTTAATTTTAATTGTTTGATGTTCTTCTTGGCATTCTACAAGCTACTCAGCTCCTGCAGTGTTTGGTCCAGGACTTGGTGCATTCCTATGTTTTCCTCTTTAGCGTGTGATAGGCCCTCTGTAATAAAAAGTAGCAGCAGATATAAAATGCAGTGGCTATGTCAGTGAAACGATTAATTGATCACATGAGTGCAATGGGTAAGCTAATAATATATGGTTCATTTTAGAGCAGACATAGCAAATTAAACACACTTGTGTACAATTTGGAAAGCTACAAATTTGACTGTTACAGCTGAGTGGTGAAAAGCAGGCTTAACTGAAATGACAGAAGACAGGGTAAAAGAGAAAAATATCTTTATTGAGCTTTAGTTTATTGCAAAAGGAGCAAGGAGCAGTGAGAGAAAAGGGAGAAAAGAAGTGCTTCCAATCAGGCAATGAGAGACAAAGAGAAGGTGAAAACATCATGAGCTAAATGCAACATTTACAAGGTGTTCATATCATTGAGGGCATGATCCAGCTCCTCACTGATAGCCTTGTATTTCAGCTTCTGAGTGTACAGTTCGTCTGCAGGTCAAAGGGCAGAGAGAGAGCGAGAGAGCGCAGGTTCAGAGGAAAATGCAGAATTGTGCAGACCATGGAGGGAAAAGAGAGAAATCAGATCAAAGATTAAGAATAAGAAAATCAAGAATGATAAAGAGTTGAACAAAGTAAAGAAACAGTGTAGAACACTGAAGGATTGAAAAGAGGGATTAAAATGAAGTTTACCTTCTAAGTCATCTATGGTCTTTTCCAGCTTAGCCACTGTCCTTTCTGCGAATTCTGCACGGGTCTCCGCCTTTGAAAAGACAATAAACACATTAAATCATGCAGCCACAGCTTCCCTCAGAGAATATAGCTTGAGCAGACATGAAATTACCTCCTTAAGTCTGTCATTCAGGACTTTAATCTCCTCTTCATATTTGTCCTCTTTCTCAGAGTACTATAGAGACAGAGGCATAGTTGAAGAAAATCATTTCATTGCCAAAACAATAAATATCACAATGTTTTTATTTGTGAAAATGAGTTATGTAACATGCATATCAGTAGAGTTTACAACATAGATATTGAACATGAAAAGGTGGAATGACATTTTTCTCTTTTTGAGAAAGTTAGATCATATAGGCAGGTGAATTGAATGGGTAACACTTCCTCTACTTTATCAAATCTCCAGGATAGATGAACACCACTTACCTTATCAGACTGAGCCTCTAGTGACTTCAGGTTGTTGGTGACGTTCTTCAGCTCTTCTTCCAGGTCACCACACTTACTGTATGAGTAGAGAAATATATCAAAATTTTGACATTTTGACATTGACCTGTAATCTGGGTAACAACTGAATGATGCAAATATGCATGTGACTTCTTCAATGCATTTGTGCTTACAGCTCTGCGATCTCTGCCCTCTCTTCTGCTCGCTCCAGCTCACCCTCAAGGATTACCAGTTTACGGGCAACCTGACATTAAAAAGACATAAAATCACAGTTGAGCAAAAACAGAAATAACACTTTAGATTCATCTGAAAACTAAAAGTCAGCTGAAATGTGATCCCTGTGCCCGCACCTCCTCGTATTTGCGGTCTGCCTCCTCAGCGATATGTTTGGCTTCTTTGAGTTGCATCTCCTGGATCTCCATCTTTTCCTCATCTTTCATGGCTCTGTTCTCAATCACCTTCATGCCTCTGATGATCAGAAAGACAGACAGCCACAAACACACCACAAATTTATTGATATTGCTGAAGCAGTAAGGCGTCTCAGCCACTTGCGTCAGGCGACATTTTCATTTCAATGATTCAAGTATGACTGCTTATGGCTATAGGCATATTTTTTGTGATTTCAGTCCCAACATTATGCAGATGCTTGGACTCTGTTTTGCACATTTTGCTGGCATGCTCTCCATGAAATCTACAAATGAGCTCATAGGTATTAGTGAAACTGGACATACCAAACTGACAAAAAAAAGTCTTTATTAAAAATAAATTATTCTCCAAAAAAGGTTTAACCATATATAACTCATTGTCATTATATAACCTTACAGTATTGTTTAATTATCCAGGTAATTCTGGTTACTGTTAAAATTAAACTTTGAATTTGGAATTTCTTATGGAAAAAATATCTTGTACGATCCAGTACTGTATCTGTATATATCTTCTTCATATCTTTATCTGGTCTGTTTATTGCACAGCTAACACCTAATTTCTCAATGTCTCTAATTGGTGGAACTTGCTTTAAGATCAAGGGTCATGTTGTACACATACAGTAAATCACATTATCTCAAAGCCATAAGATCATTATTTTCCAACCTTGTAGCTGATGGTGTGTCTATAATTTGTGGTTAATGCATTATGACTGAGGTCTGTGTTGATTCTCACCTCTCACTCTCATCTGCAGCCTTCTCAGCCTCCTCCAGTTTCTGCAGGGCTGTGGCCAGTCTCTCCTGAGCACGGTCCAACTCCTCCTCCACCAGCTGGATCCTGCGGTTCAAAGATGCCACATCGCCCTCCGCCTGTAGCAACACAGAGAGGAAGAGAGAGAGGTCAGAGGTCAGCCAGGAAACATGCTGGTGCCACAAGAGGAAGGATACTGTTTAGGATGGCCAAAGCTGCCCATTGGAAACTGGCTATATAAAATCAAATCACTGATTTTAAGTGTTTGGCTCTTGAATGTAAGGTCTCTTTAATATTGCAGTTAGGTTAGTTGTAATCAGTTTATGTATACTCATTTCTTGCAGTCAAATGGTCTGAAGCTGTTTATCCATAGTTATTTAATTATGCCTATTTATTCTCTGTACCCTACTGCACTGCTCACTGGGCATGCATATATTCCTGTTTTATTTTTTCCTCCTGTCCAATAAGATTTTTTATGTGTAATCAGTTTCACTCTCAACAACCATGATGAGTTCTGGACTTTGCAGCTTGACCAGATACTTTGAGAACTGCTGATGCAGAACAACAGTGACCGTTTTAACCCTGACATATCTGAAGTGCTACAGCTAGAACAAAGACTACTGGATACTTGACAAAACAGGAACAAACCATTTTCCAAGTGTCATAAATTGGGAAATTCCAAGCTTTTAAAAGGTTATAACCCTGCCACCCTTAATATTTAAACAACCATGCGCTCAGTTAATGTAATGAGGGCGTTCGTTGCATTTCTAGGTGTTTGAGAAGATATAGGGCGGGTTTCAGTTAGATAACGCAGCCGAACAAAAGTCTGCGAAGGAATGTCGCTACAACGATGCCCCACCTTCCAATAAACCTCTAAAACGACCATACTGAAACATTAAAAGTTAAAAATAACAAATCTACTATTGGGATACGCAGGCAAAGTTTGAAATTCTTATTAGAGCGTTATGTGAGTATCATTATCGCTACCTACCGTCCAACACTAACTGTTTGCTACAACAGGCTACAGTCCTCAGCTCCACAGGTATGTGAGCTTTAAAGATAAATAAAAAATGCGACCGAAATTGGATAAATGATAAGTTATCTCACTTTTTCGCGCAGTTCCCGTTCAGTGTCCAACTCCCTTTGTACGGCCAGTGCACGATCTTCTGCCTCATCAACTTGTAGCTGGAGGCTTTGGATTTTCTTCTTCACCACCTCCATAATCTCGATTACTTTGTTTTCTCAAAAGCAAAGAAAGAGCCCCAAAATTTAGCAGTCTAGATTGACTAGCTGTATCCCTAAAACAAAGTTACTGATTTGCGTCAAAGTTGCAGACTCCGAGGAAAAACTTTTTTCTCGGGCAGGAAGTCAGGGACGTGCAGTGTTAGGATGGGGAGAAAAAAAGGGCTGGGAGTTTTCAGGAAATTTATGGCGAGATCCACCAATCCTGTGAAGAAGCCTGGTCTCAGATGACATCACAGGATTTAGGTGGGAAGGCACTCTTTTCCTCCACAAAAGAGGTATGTGAAGTCAGTTTGTGTGTGTGTGTGTGTGTGAGAGTGAGAGAGAGAGTCTAGATTTTCTATTGTGGACTTATATGGCAAATATAAGGTGTTGCTTAGGCTGCATTTGATTAGAAGGAGGAGGGCAGAGATCACGAGAGGAAGAGCACAGTTGCCTCATCTGATTCACTAGTCTGATTCAGACATATGAATCATATCTAATGTGAATCATTAGATATGATTGGTTATGGTTGTGCTTGGCAGAAAAGAGAAGAACTTTAAACGTGTGTGAAGAAGAGAGAGGGATGTTGTAAACTGAATAGGAATCAAAGGTCCAAAGATTAACTTCTAGTGAGAGGAAGAGGGCGGTTATAATCCTCTTCAACAGGGGTTGTTGACCTGCAGCGGCCTGGAATGTAAATTGATTTGGTTGCAGACATGACCCGCAGCCATCGGGTGGCGACACATTCCTTCAGCGCCCCCTTCTGTCTCCTCCTCCTCCTCCTCCTCCTCACTTTTCAGAGCAAAGCCAGGATTTATTTTCTCTTTCTGTCCTTGTATCACATTTGTATCATATGCATCCCTCATAAGCAGTGTGAAACACTTTAGAAGAAGAAGCAGTGTTGGACAGACCTTCAAAAAGCAGATTAGTGGGCATCTGATAGGTCATCTGAGACAGAAATCATTTGTAATCTGACCTTTAACCTTTGGGGTCTTATCTCACCTGCTTTCACAGCTAGTTTCTGACATATGCTGTGGGGACTACTTTCACTTGATGTTATATATTCATCTTTATATACAGCTGAAACATTAATCGATCATTAGAAAATGAACAACTATTTTGACTGTACTGTGAGAATTTGGTGCTTTTTAATCTTATGGTATTGAGTAGTAAACTGAATATCTTTGAGACATCACGTTGGGATTCAGGAAACTGGGATTATGAGAAATTGCTTTTCATTATTTATTGACATTTTATGGACCAAGCAATTAGGCATAATCGAGATAATAATTCATCAAGAAAATAATGAGCAGATTAATAGATAATAAAAATAATTGTAATACCCAAGATCTTCCCCTTTTTTGGTTAATTTTATAAAAGAAAAATAGAAGACTTTAATGAAATCTTAAGTAAAGAGGTAAAAATGAAACACCAAAGTATGGTTTCCATTCTGGTCTACCATGTCATTTTCCAGTGCCTTCATCAAGTGTTAATTGTAAAAAAAAAACCTCAACAAGTCTTTTTAGCAATTATAGCCCTAGTAATTCTACGTTTAGACAATAAAACATGGTCTTGTTACTCCTAGATAATGCATCCTCTTAAAAATTAGAAAAACAAGACGGTGAAAGAAGAAAATCATCATGCGTCACTGTAAAACCACATTAGAAAAGTATTTCTGGTGTCATATCAATAATATTGGTCATGACTGCCCAAAAATGCAAACTAAGTCCAGTCTGTCTGTCTCCATATTTTTTTTGTTTTAGATAAAAGATAACATTTAATCAGATCTTGTCTTTTTCAGGTAACTGAGATATTACTGTAAAAGAAAGATCATCAATGAAATAGATGTTCTTTAAAGGTTAACGGTCATTCACCATTGCTACAGATAAGGTATGTACTGTAAGGCCAGACAGAGCAGAGTGTTATAACCCCCCCCCCCAAAAAAAGCCAGAGCATTGATTTCATTAGACACTGCAGTATGGGGTTCTCTGTTTGCTTAAGCTGCATTCCTGGGATTCCTGGTCGGCTACAGGCTGGCCAAGTTTTGTCTTTGCTTGAGAAATAGCTCTGTTACAGACCTCAATACAACACCATGAACTCTGTGATTCTCGACACTATCTGCGTTAGAAGATACAAAGTAGTCATTTCAGGATTCATTTCAGGGTTGTTAGTTGCCTTCTACGTTGTGTTTGATCAGTAGGTGCTGTGTAGCAGATTGAAAGTAGGAGTTTAGTGTAAATTGTGTCCGACATATATACTGTACAGTAGATGTTTGTGTTTAATACACAAAAAGGGATTTTCAAATTCAGTCTCATGGCAAACCTTTGGCATGAATGTCCTCTTGACTGCCTTCTTTATTCCTTTGTTTTGTTGAAATCAGAGAAACCAAGGCACTTTTAAAGCTTGTGCCCGTTTCTATGACTATGACTAGACAAATAACTTTCAAAATAGTTTTTAATTATTATATATTCTGAATGTCAGTGTTTTAATTACTCTGCTTCTAGAGTGCTTCATCATTGTGGAAACAACCAAACTACAGTAAACTATTAAGGCTCAGACTGAGTGAAATAAGCACATAATTCAGTGATTTTCTAAACTAATTTTGATAGCAAAGATATTCTGTTTGCAAAACCTGAATGTGTCTCTATCACTGATTTTTCAGTCATGCAGTGATATTTACTTCATGAGACCGAATCTTAGAAGTTGTGATGCTCCACTGTAATGTGGATAATGTGTTTCAGATGGCGTCTTTGTGGTTAACTCACATCTGTGGCCTTCTTCTCCGACAGTTCCAGTTTCTCCTGAGCATCCTTCAGGGCCTCCGAGTACTTGTCCAGCTCATCCTCTGTTCCCTTCAGTTTCTTCTGCAAAGCGAGCAGCTCATCCTCCAGCTGAAAGAAACCACACATGACAGAGAGTCAGGAAGTTTTTGCTCTTTAAGTATGAATGAAACACCGCATGGAAACACCAGCATTGTTTCGATACAATGGTATATCTATAGTTTTGAAATGGTGAATTTGATTTTTGTAAATATTCTTGATATATTATACAGGTGAAGAGTAATTTGGAGGACAGAGGAAATGCTCATTCGTTAACATTTTTAGATTTAAATCACTTAGGCAGACTTAGTCAACACCCAGAAGCATTACGATTTGGAGCATGACTAGTTCCAACCTAAGTTCGATGTCTCAAAAACAAAACTAAAAGTCTACAACCATGCCAGTGGCTCTGTGGGGCTGTACTTTAGGTATAGTGGTGCTTTGAGCTAAATGCTCACATCAGCATGCTAACATACTCACAAGGATGACGTTAACATGCTGGTGTCTAGCAGGTATAATGTTTACCGTGTTCACCATCTTAGTTTAGTGTGGTAGCATGTTAACATTTGCTAATTTGCACTAAACACCAAATACAGCTGAGGCTGACGGGAATATCAGTTTTAAAGGTATTTGGTCATAAGCCAAAGTATTCGATAAACTGAAATTTTGACTTGATGACGGCCCTAGATGAAACATTAGAAGATCACCAAAGTTATTACAATTCATCCTGAGGGGGACATGAATGTCTGTACCAAATGTCATGGCAATCCATCCAATTGTTGTCAAGACATTTCACTTAAAAACACAAATATCAACCTCATGGTGGCGCTAGAGGAAAGACTAGGGGACCACCAAAGTCATTAGGGTTCATCCTCTGGGAACCATGAATGTCTGAACACAATATTTCACTCTGGACTAAAGTGGTGGAACGACTAACATTGCCATCCCTTGAGCCTCTCTGCTAGCATGGCTAAAAATTCAAGAAGTGTTTCCATTACTCTTGATAATCTACAGTACTTGCTGTCAAAGGTCTTGATCAGGACTATTTCTTCGGTAGAAAGTAGTTCCAATGTAAACCCTTCATGATGAAGTCTGTGAATTATCAAGAGTAACCAGGACATTGTTCCTGAAAAGACAAATTGCTGCTGAATTTTTCAAATTCTTTTGTAATTTGGGTGAACTGATCCTTTAATTGCTGCTGGAGTCTGTTGTCTGTAATGTATGTTGATAGTGAGTATTAGTTTTGTGTATTTTCAGTGCTTTCCGTCAGCTTAACTGCACGCTGATGTTCATCCCATTGTGCCAAGAATAGCAAAGAAGGGATCTCTTAGCGCTGCTTGTATTCCTGCCATTTAAACAAACTAAAGAGCTCTGCATAATCTTCTAGGATTTCATGCTGACTGCTCCTTGATGTGGAAGACATGCCGGGGGTCCATATGTGCAGTGCCAGTGACAACTGTCACTCCTTGTGCTCTCTGAGGGTATGATTAGTGCATAAGCCAGCGAGAGGATTCTTTCCACTTGCTTTACTGTAGCTCCTGGCTTTGTCCATGCCCCTGCAACTCCCTGCTCTCTAGCATTCCTCTCATACTGCCATGATGATGACACTACCTCCCACTGTGTAATAATTGCCTCTATTTAGAAACCTCAAATATCATATTACATCTCCAGATTCTACTTTGCTTGTATCAAGTGGTACAAGTATGCTATCATTAAGTTAGCCCCTGAAACATCAAGCTGTCTAAGGCTCTCGCACTGCAGCACCAAATATGGATGTGCAGATATTTGGAATTTGTGAGGTTTTCTTTGATATGTTACAGACTTCATTTCAGATAAGGATGCTGGGTAATGCAGTACTCTCCTGCTTGAGTCAGAGCAACAGCTGCTATAGATGGGTTGTTTTAACTTCTGTAGCACCACTTCTAGTAACTTCAAGTAATCCCTCTGGTTCACTGTGGATAGTATGTCCAGCAGACGTCACTCTGCCATTCTGCATGTGCATCCCTGTGGACATGCTCCACCTTCTCCTGCCCACCAGAAGACAAGGCCCAGTATCAGCTGCTCTCTTTAATTCAGCATTTGGTGCTTTGGGAAATACTTTTTATGTTGAGTCCCTCTGCAGTCTGCACAAGTGGTTTGGTATTTATTTATTTATTTGTTTGTTTGTTGTAGACCAAATTATCATTGTAATTTTAAAAAAAAACACCAATATGTTATCTTATATGTGAATAGCACAAAATAATCTACCTAAATTAAATTTGGCTCATCAGTGGATGAAAGAGACTCAAAAATTTGTTCTGAAGGAAGCAACTAGATGTCACAATAATCTTGATATTTTTTTCCGCTTTAGAGGGCTGTTCGATATGGTTGAAATCAATATCACAACATTATTAAGAATACTTTTGATGCTGATATATATCATGATATGAAAAATGTACACAAAATCACATATAAAATTGCCCAATTGATGTTTCATTTTTATGCAGTTTGTCACACAAAAACTTCTATAACTCATTTTTACTTTACAGTTTGCTTAGCAATTAATTTAAAATGTAATTTTGTATACTGTAGATGCTCAAATCTTTTTTAAGATTACTTATCTATACTATGCATCTGTTCTTGTACTTCTTTTTGCTGCTGTGACACTTCAATTGGGATTAATAAAGTTTTTCTTATCCTATATAAATGTTATAAAAAGTTAATATATGATAATATTGAATTATTGCCCAGCTAACTCTAGATTCAGTAAAATTAGTGTCATACAAGTCAGTTCATCACATCTATCCTGTGTTCCCATTAAAACAGTCTCACCAGCTTGCATTTGTCCTCCGCTGCCTTCTTGTCAGACTCAGCCTGTTCTGCCCTGTCGATGGCGTTCTCCTTGTCCAACTTCAGCATCTGCATCTTCTTCTTGATGGCCTCCATGGTGACAGTTGTGTCTCAGGGTCTCGCAGGCTTCGGGGGGAAAAAAGTTTTTATTTCTTTTAGTCAAAAGCTGTTGCAGATGTTCATAGGAAGACGCCTCACAAGGTTGACGGGGAGAGCAACCAGCAGATGCAGAGAGGAGAAGAGAGACAGAGGTAGCTCAGAGCAAGTGAGCAGTGGAGAGGAGAGGAGGATGCAAACTGAGAGTCGGTGGAGCTCTATGTGATTTAAACTTGACTGAAGGTTTGGAGACAGCCCCAGTCTCTAGTGACAGCCCTTTCCTACCGTTTATCCCTTCTGCCACTCCCCGCCTTGGCTACTCTAGAAGTTACTCTGCCCCCCTCCCTAATCTAAACTTCACCTCTTGAGGGCTCTTTGGAGGAACAAAATGGTGTAGATGTGTTGGCAATATCCAGCCTATCTCTTTATTTAGATCATGGTCTTTTTGTTTTGGTCAGATCAGGAGACGGATAGCAGATGAAGAAGGAGAATGATCTGTAACTCAGACATCAAAAGGACATTGTTCACATTATTAATATGAGTTACTGAAGGTTCATTTTTTTCCCCCTTTGGGCTGCATATCTATATGCCTGTGTTCTTACTTAGGAATGTTCAAATTGATGTTAATACCAGAGTTGGTTAGAAAAGGACATAGTTTTCATTCTACCGCAGAATGAAAAAAGGCTGTATGGAAAATTATCCAGCCAAAGAAAATTTGGGGAAAGAGCTGTCTGCATGTGATCTACACCAGGCAGTCGGAGCTTTACAGTCGAGCTACACAGACATAAACCATAGGTCTACTGCAATTAAGATCCTCTTAATTACTATTGGTCTGACAGACCTTTATTTAGATCTGTTTTCTGTCATTCGTCAGGCGCACAATATAAAAGGAGATGCTTTCCAAGAATATGTTTTTATGCACCAATGAGCTATTTGCAAAATGGGTCATGCATGGTATTCACTTCATGCTCTTTATTTGCAGATTAAAGTTTATATCAGAAATCAAATGACAAGAAAAGCAAATGTATTTTTTTTAAAACAAAATACAATAGATATTGATATTTATGTTATTATTTTTGTAATTATTTATCTTGGTGCAAACAGTGGTCAATTTGAAATTGTCGTAGCGAGTGGGAGGTGCATATGTCTGTGTGTGTGCTGATGACATCAGCACTAATGGACCCGTCTGCTTGCTTTCAACTCTTCTGTGCCAGCTGCTCAAGGCTAAAAATAAAGATTACAAGGAAACAAGAACAGTGAGGTGTACAGTGGCCATTTAATCTGAAGATGAACTTGGACACATGCATCTCTTGTTTTTCATGTTGCATTGCCACTGTTGCAGTGTGTATCCCCTAATTTAATGTTATTCCTTATATAGACACTTTCCTGGTTGTGCTTTGGCATAGAGGACCTTGTCCAGGAAGCATGAATTGAAACTAAGAACCTGAAAATCTGTGTTTTCTGCAGGTACTTTGAGTTTGAGGAGCATATTGTCGCTGTCCATTGAAAACCACTTATCTCCAAATTTGACTTTTTCCAGGTAAACTGAAGGATGTCCTTTCTGTGTTGAGAAAATTCTCCTACTTTAGTGTATTGTAGGATAGTGATTACATGTCAGATTGGCTGAGATCATATGGTGCGAAGTTAGGGCCAGTTATGCTTCATATCACATCCATAGGTATGTAAAGAACATAAGAAGTGTGTAACTTGTAGGATTTTCAGAAGTCGGATCACCCTGAGGAAATCTGCCAAAAAGCCAGCAAATACATGGATCCACAAATCTTTACTCTTCTCTTTGAGAGTTAGACACCAATAGTACTGTAAGTGGACTAATAGAATTCGTTTTAGCTGGGGAGGTTTATGAAAGTGGTGGCAGTTTGATAGCTTTAAAATCCTGGGGTTAACACAAGCTTACATCATGTCCTGCAGTGATAAAGAGTGGTGACTATGTGCCTTATTTGGTCTGTCAGGATGCTGGCTGCACACAATGTTATGATAATAGTTTGCTCAGATACAATTCTGATGATTTAATGTAACAGATATTGATTTTGGAAATGTTTTGGTGATTATTACAAATATTTGTTCTTTAGTTTGTATAGTGAGCAGAAAGGAGGCTTGGAGCAGAACCAGGAGAGGAGGTAAGGGAGAGAGAAATAGAGACAGAGTGAATCAGATGCGGAGTGAGAGAAATCAGAACCCTCCCACAGGAAACCAAGCTAAACTCCTCTTCTCCTTGTATGGTAAAAACTCCCCCAAAAGCCACAGGATCGCCTTGGGAGTAGAGTCAAAGTCCTGCTAAGTATAAATCACAAAGCCATGGGAATGGTGGAACAAATTAGAGTGTATATGAACGCTACCATGAAAAATACAAACTTGTTCACTTTTAGTAGCCTTAAGCTATGTCATGTGAAGGAGACAATAATGAACATATAATATTCCAAAAGTTTGCTGCGGTCACACCTGCACATCTGACTAATCAAGTATGTAACACCTATGTGATGCACTGACTCACAGTGTACTCAAACAAGCCCATTCGGCAGCAAAAGTAAACACACGGCCCTGTTCAGCGCCGAGGTTTCTGTACAAACATGTCCATTAACTATGCAACCACATCTAGTGATCCCTAACTACAGCCGCACACACAAACACTGTGTATAGTGTATGGAAGTGGCTGAAGGAAGTGGCAGTCTGTTATATTTGGCTCTGTAACTCAGTCCAGTTGTATCTATGACTTCTGACAATGTCTAGACTCCATCTTACCAGCCAAGGGATCAGAGGTCTGTCACTTTGATGAGACACAGTTGTCTTGCACAAGTCCCGGTGCTGAAAGGATGTTCACACCAAAAAGGGGTGGTCTTCTTAAAGAAAGAAAACTCAGATGGTTGTCAGTTTTCACTCATAAAACACTTTTTTTCTGTCCCTGCTTCAAGTAATGTCAATGCAGAGTTTCCACACTGTATTTTTCCCAAAACTACCCAGCTGTTCATTCACACATCACATGTTCTCTTGTATATCTTTGCTATCCTTCACCACTTCACATCCCAGTCTGTGTTCACAAGACACAGAGGTGAAAAGCACCAGCTGTTAGGGTTAGTGTACTGTAGTGTAGTGTAGCAGGCTTTTAGACGTAAGTTATTTTAATGGTAAGCCTGTACTACTTCAATAATTACTCGGGTAGCTTTGTGTATTATAATACACTGACATATTAATAAGAGGTGTATTTTTAGATATATGAAGCAGCAATACTTCTACTTATGTTTCAGGAGTCTTTTCACCTCTAATGAAGTCAGTATTTGTTGCTTGGCTGCCATTTAAGGTTTGCACATCAGCAGTTATATTCAGTGAGATGATCAAGTTTGTTAAGGTTCAGTATAAAGTTAGGACAGAGGTCACATCAGAACTTAGGACAGTCAAGATTTACACAAATTCGGTGCAGTTGAATGAAAATCTGAGTTCAACTTTAGTGAAGTTAGACATACACAGTATTTGCACCATTACAATGGAAATGCATAATGAGTGGCTGATTATGTAAGATTCACAGATATTAAAGCCTGCTAACTGGCTACACTAGATGGTCAAAAGTATGTGGATATGCTTGTCGATGTACTTTTGTGTTCTTGTTGAATGTAATTATTGGTTTTCATATATTCCACAATAAATAAAGGCACAAAAAGCTACAAAACACACACACACACACAGAAATCATTAAGGAAAAAACAAAAACAAACAACAACAACAAAAAACACACTACAGCTCTGGAAAAAATTAAGAGACCACTGCAATTTTTTCTTAAATCAGCATCTCTACAAGTATGGAAGCCATTCCATTCCAATGTCTGTTGAATTCCAACACAGGCACACCTCATTCTACTGAATGAGGTGCTGATTAGGTGATCACCTGAACCAAATCTTATTTAATAAGGAAAAGTATAAAAAAACACTTTTGTGGTCATCACTATCCTCTTGCAGTGGGACCAGCTGGATGGCAAAAACAGTGCTAGGTGCTAGTAGTACCTCAAAAGTAATTGGAATCAAAAAATAAATATTGACCATGCCAAAAAAGTTGAAAAGGAAAGTTTTGAGTGAGGAAAAGAAGGGTTCAATTCTGGCTTTACTGGCAGAGGGATACAGTTAGCGTCGGGTTGCTTCCATCCTTAAAATTTCAAAGATGGAGGTTCATAAGAACAAGGTTAAGCAGCAGACATTGGGGACAACAAAGCTACAGACCGGCAGAGGGCGAAAACGACTCTCCAGTGACCGGAATGACCGCCAACTCATTCGAATGTCCCTCAACAACCGTAAGATGACATCAAGTGACCTCCAAAAAGAATGGCAAAAGGCAGCTGAATCGGGCAGATTTGTCTTTGTGAAGGTCGCATGAATCAAACCTCATACAAGGTTGTCCTGGAAGAAAACTTGTTTCCTTCTGCTCTGACAATGTTCCCCAACTCTGAGGACTGTTTTTTCCAGCAGGACAATGCTCCATGCCACACAGCCACGTCAATCAAGGTGTGGATGGAGGACCACCAGATTAAGACCCTGTCATGGCCAGCCCAATCTCCAGACCTGAACCCCATTGAAAACCTCTGGAATGTGATCAAGAGGAAGATGGATGGTCAGGAGTGGCATAAAGTCACCCAACATCAATGTGAAAGACTGGTGGAGAGCATGCCAAGACGCATGAAAGCTGTGATTCAAAATCAGGGTTATTCCACCAAATATTGATTTCTGAACTCTTCCTAAGTTAAAACATTAGTATTGTGTTGTTTAAAATTGAATATGAACTTATTTTCTTTCCATTATTCGAGGTCTGACAACACTGCATCTTTTTTGTTATTTTGACCAGTTGTTGCTTTCGGCAAATAAATGCTCTAAATTACAATATTTTTATTTGGAATTTGGGAAAAATGTTGTCAGTAGTTTATAGAATAAAACAAAAATGTTACCCAAACACATACCTATAAATAGTAAAACCAGAGAAACTGATAATTTTGCAGTGGTTTCTTAATTTCTTCCAGAACTGTATGTATATAGTGTATTAGTTCATCATTCTTTCATGCAAAAGCATTTTTTTTCATTAGAAAATACAGAGCTGGTTCGGTATCTTATTTTCCAGGTAGTGCGTAAAGCGGCGCCATATTATTTGGAATGTCTGTTTTTGGTCTTTAGTAACATACATCAGTTTTTCCATGGCCAGGTAGCTTGAGAGGCTATTGAGCCATTGATTAACAGTTGGTGCTTCAGATGTTTGCAACACAATGTTTTGCCAGTAGGATACAAAGACTGACCAGTTTCACCTTACATTGATAATTTTATATCATCATGAAAGAGACCCAAGATGCAAAGATGTGGCAACAGTTTGTGGAGGGCCCTTACCCGTTAACATGACAATGCCCCTATGCACAAAGTGAAATCCATAAAGAAATGTTTTCCGAATTTGGTGTGGAGGAACTTGACTGTCCTGCACAGATCCCTGAACTCAACCCCATAAAACCAACAACATCAGTAGGAGCAAATTCCTGCACCCAGGTTCCAAAATCTTGTAGAAAGCCCAAGATTTTGGAATGAGATGTTTACAAAATAAAGTATGTAATGTTAGTTTGTTCATTTACTTTTTTTTGTTTAGTGTAGCTTCATTCAATAGCTGCTGAGCCTGCTGTGAGTATGTGATTGGCTGAAGGGCAGGAAGACTGACATTGGTAGCAACAAAAGTGACATTAAGTAATAACAGGGTCACAGGAAGAAAATGACCTTTAAAAAGAGGGGTTCTGATATAAAAACGCTCATAATAGAACTCCAATAAAAGAGTGATGAAATAGCATTTCATCTTGACTTGGGTTTTAATTAGTATATGTGTTTGTTTATATGATCATTTAATTGCATAATTATTTTTGTCCACATGATATTCCATACACCAGAACCATAGGAGGTTGCATTTCAGTTCAATCTAAACAGTTGAGCAGTTTTACTGAATAACTGTATAAGTTGCGGATCAACCATTCATCCAGTAGGGGGAGCTACACGATGAAGACAAGGTAGATGACCGAAAGAAGCAGGTTACTGTGACACAACTCAGAGACCATGGAAGCTTTTAAGATTGTTTGAAATTTTGCAAGAGCTTGTGTGCACGGAAGAAATGCAAACTCTGGATTTATAGTCTTGGTCAAATTGAATCTATTTCTGATCTGTGTGGTGTGTTCTAAAACTGTCAATAAATGTACATTGCAGTTTATCATCTAACGGACTGAATGAATGTCTACAGTAATGGGATGAGACTAAAACATGGGAACGAGTGAGTAGCTTCTGTCTGGGCACCTGATAACAGGTGACATGTTGCATCCATCAATCACCATGTTGCTCAGGTTTGCACTCAGCCGTGCACTAATGAACGTACTGTAAGGCAGCAACGTGAACAACATTAATATCTGATGATATTTCATACCATTTAACATATGAATACATAGAATGAATGTATTATTTCAGGTCAAGAAAGTGCTTCAGGGCACATGGTGGCTATAAGCTGAAAAACATTACCACAGTGCAAAGATTATTTTAACTTTGACAAGATTGAATCTGATACACAGTCAAAAAGACAATACTCCAGCACTTTTTTATTTTTTTGCCTTTCATTTACCACATCCACTCACAAAGAAATTACTATTAAATCAATTTCTATGGGAAAACACGCCTATCTGTCATGCTTCCCTCTGGAGTACTACACTCTCCCGCTCCCTAGGGGGCGCTCGTTAGATGCATGGATGGTGTGACAAAAAGGGAAGGGTCGCTTTCCTCTTTTCGGTATTATGAATGAAAGTCTTTTCTTTGATTTTATCCCCGAACTAGTTATTATCAAACATTATCAATAAGGTGCTGCTAAAGAGCTGAACTAAGCTCGTATAAATTAGTTCAAGATGTCTGCGAGTGCAGTGTATGTCTTGGATTTAAAAGGAAAGGTAAGATAACTGGACTGCTGCTGCTATGCTAAGCTAACGTTAGTCTAGCTAACACATTCTTCATTGACAGATTATGATGTGGCTCAATCTGCAGCAGGATAGTTAACGTATCGGGATGGGTTGATGCTGTGTTAAGATATTGGCTTGTACTTTTAAGATTGTATGTTGCACCTAAACAAAGTGGTCGGTTTCTTGTGATGGGTAAAACTGAAAAACACTAGGCCACGTAACGGAAAATAACGACAGAAACGCAGACTAAACAAACAGGTGACCAGCTGCAGACAGCAGGGAGCGTAAAGAGGTTGTTACAACTCCCTTCAAAATCCGTTAGTTTCACACCTTGCTTCTATGCAAAGCATTACATTGTAACGTTATTATATACCTACAATCTATTTTCAACCATGAGCGTCTTCTGGTAAATTCGGCGTAAAAGTTATTCATCGAGATGCATACAATTTAAGAAGCATCAAGTTTAACATTTGTTTGTTGGAATAAAACAGTTTAAGTAATACGTGCATCATAGGCAGGGCAGCTAATTGTATGCCGAATTGAAGAGTGGACTATAATACCTTTCAAGTAATGTTGTAAAGGTGTTTGCCTTTACTCAGAATTTTGTTTGTAACGTACTCAAAATATATCAGGGCAAAACTTATCTCATGGTGGATGTTTAAAGGTTAAGGAAAGTATAAATGAATGAACACATATGAAAATAAAATAGATTTTGGTTATTTTGGTAACCACATCTCTTGGTAACTGACCGCCAGCATTTTAATAACTCTTTCATTACTATATAACCATGATAGTCCTCAGGTTTACAGCCCTACCAGCAGTACTGCAGCCGTCTGTAACATACCGTAACATTTTGATATTGCAAGCTGCACAAATACTATCTGCCTTTCAGGTCCTGGTGTGCCGAAATTACCGGGGCGATGTGGACATGTCAGAGATCGAGCACTTCATGACACTTCTGATGGACAAAGAGGAGGAGGGGACGCTCTCTCCAATCCTGGCCCATGGAGGAGTCCGTTTCATGTGGATCAAACACAATAACCTCTACTGTATCCTTATTGTTTACTGCATGGGATTTGTACCCAAGCAACTTGTCACTACTTGGTATTAAATTCTTTTGTGCTGCTTTTTTAAATCTTGTAGCTAAAATTCTTAACACACATCACATCAGTGGTTGCAACATCCAAGAAAAATGCTAGCGTCTCGCTGGTCTTTTCCTTCTTGTACAAAATTGTCCAGGTAGGATTGCGTGCTTTTACCAGCTTTTGTCTACAGCAGATTTAGATTATAAACAACACTAACAAAGCCACATACTCTATATTTACAGTGACGGTCAAACAGGATCATAAAACAGCATTTGTGTTCTTCAGGTTTTTTCAGAGTATTTCAAAGAATTGGAGGAAGAGAGCATAAGAGATAACTTTGTCATCATATACGAGCTGATGGATGAGCTGATGGACTTTGGTTATCCTCAGACCACAGACAGCAAGATTCTGCAAGAGTGAGTACCCTCTTAGCCGCAGTTTCACCGCAATTAACTTTATGTACATTCATTAGAGATGCAACTAATAAATACTGCCATTATTGATTAATCTTTGGATTTAGTTTTAGTCTATAAAATGCAAAAAAATGCTCAACAGTCTTTCCCACAGTCCAAATTGATGCCTGATGAGCAGTCAAAAAACCCAAATTTATTCTCAATTATATGAAACAAAATAAATCTGCAAATCGTAAAAGTTGAGAAGCTTGAACACATGTTTGATCATTTTACCTGATAATCAACTTAGTCAGTAATCAAAATTGTCATAGTTAATTATCTGCTGAGCAACTATTTCTTTAAGCGCTAATTTTCATGATGACATTTACTTGTGTTTTACCAACCAACTTTTTGGTGTAAAGTTTTTATACATTGATTATTATGTAGCCATTAAATCAGTTCTTACAGATTGCTTTTTTCAGCTTTGTGGTATTGTCCTGTCATTTCTATATATCTTGCAAGTCAAATGGGCTTACTGTCCTCACCATAAATTACTATTTAAACTTACCAGACTGTGGTTGATGCAGACATGTAGCAAGCTAACTCTGGATTTCCCCCAGCTTTCTGAGTTCAGCCATAAGTCAGACAATCCTCCCTTAGTAACCATGAGAGTCTCTGTTATTCTTTGATGCTTACTGGGAACTCGCCACCGCAGACATTTGATTTCTCATTTTCTCTGTATTGCCTCACTGTTTAAATTTTTTGTCTCTCAGATACATAACCCAAGAGGGGCACAAGCTAGACACTGGCGCCCCACGACCCCCCGCCACGGTCACCAATGCCGTCTCCTGGAGGTCAGAGGGCATCAAGTACAGGAAGAATGAGGTCTTCCTGGACGTCATTGAGTCAGTCAACCTCCTGGTAGGAACTCCTTGATTTAGAAGCGCTGTTTTGCTTAAGGAATGCCAGTGTTTGTAAGCTTCCTTCCTGTGTGCGTCACAACATCAGCTAGCTGATCTTGCTGTATTTTCTGCGGGCTGACGTGAGTGCTGTGAGTGGCTAACGCTTTCTCTGATGGGTTTCTCTGTCCCTCTGTGACCCACTGACACTTTTTTTCAGGTTAGCGCCAATGGTAATGTTCTACGTAGTGAGATCGTTGGTTCCATTAAGATGCGCGTCTTCCTGTCTGGCATGCCTGAGTTGCGGCTGGGCCTTAACGACAAGGTTCTGTTTGAAAACACTGGACGTGAGTTCTCTCTCATAACATACTTTGGTCATATTATGTTAACAAATGCATTGAGCTGGGTGAGATGCTGCCTGATGGAAGTTTTGATGATAATTAATTAGCCTTTCAAATATACAAGAGTGACAATCAGACGATTCTTCCTGGCACTCATTGTGTTGTCCTGTGTCATACACCATCTCCATCTGTTACCTCATGCTGATCAGAAAAACCTTAAAAGGTATTTGCAAATGCAATTTGACTTAGGCCTGATTTACACCAGTTCATGCAATGCAGGTACACACTTCTGGTGTTTTTCTCCTTTTTAAAATGTATCCTTTTTTTTCATGTAGGAGGGAAGAGTAAATCAGTAGAGCTGGAAGATGTCAAGTTTCACCAGTGTGTCCGCCTGTCTCGCTTTGAGAACGACCGCACCATCTCCTTCATTCCTCCTGATGGAGAGTTTGAGCTCATGTCCTACCGCCTCAACACTCATGTGAGTACTGTGGATCAGACACCTTCCAGCCCCCTGTGTATTCTACCAACAGGGTCTGGTGGTTCGATAGACTGACCCCTAACAAGAGGAAGGGTGTGAAATTAACACCTGCCGAGCATCAAATCCCACCAAACTTGCTGGTAATTTTCTGAGATGATACCAGTTTAGTTCCTTGGGTTCTTATAGCCTTTAATCGTGCATGTTCTCAAAGAGTGTCCTTACAGGCCACCATATCAGCCAATAAATCAGATGTAGGAAATGCAGGCAGTTAATGTTTTTGGAATCAAAATCAGAGTACAGGGCACATTTCCCCAGTCGAGATCATAATCTGAACCTTGTTCACTACTTTAAATTGGATGAGGTTGTGCCCAGAATTCACCACAGAAGAGTACACTCTAATTAGCCCTTCTTAATGCCATATTCTAGTAACTCTCCCATAAATATCTTAATGGCACTTCAGTTGGGTATCTTTATTCCTATGGATCCCAGGAAGAATAGCTGTTGAGCTGGTAATGTCTAATGGGGATCCAAATAAATAAAATAAATCTGGCAGGAACAGAATGGGAAGGAAAAATAATAATAAAGCGGTGGTGAGTGCAGAGTTAGCACGACCCACATTGATGGGAAATACGCCAGGTTGAAATATACCAGAATTTTCCTTTAACCTCTACACCATCAACTCAACATTGTGTTAAATTAACTGTGGTAAAAGCAGGTGAATCATGACCGTACACTGCAGTATACAAACTATGATTGTGACTCATGGATATGTGGTGTTCCATGTTGTTTTTCTCTTCACTGGTCCAATATGTAAAGCAGCCCACCAGAATAACTCCTGGTAACCCTGACAGCCAGTTTCCACCTGATTTCTGGTTAGTATTTACAAATCTGGAAATCCTAGAGATTGCCCGTTTTGAAGGCTTATATCGAGCAAAGATGTTTTTACAAAAACATTTTTGGAAGGCACAGTCAGTACGCTAGGTAAATATTTATGCACACAGCTCCTAACCTGGAAAAAACAAAAGAGATGGGATCTCGGACAAAGTTGCTTCATCATCAACCAGGGCAAAAGCATTTCAAATACCAAAGTGTAGTCATGATAGGAAGTGAAAAATCATATCTAATGAGTAATGGAGGAGGCTTTAGGCAAGCACTTCACTTTCAGAAAGTTCTCAATGTTTCACAATAGGGTTGCCAGTAAGCTTGTGGGAAGGGAAGTATTACAGTGGAGCCAGAGGTCCAGTTGTAGCTACTAGCAGCCTCCACAAACAAATTTGAAACTGACTACCCAAGAAAACTACCCTAGATAAAATAAAAAACTTGAAGACTTGAAACTTCAAGAGTTGCATTTTTCTTTATATTTTCATATTTCAAAAGAACAAACTGTCATACCTCGTTCTTTCCCAAACCGACCCCAATTTGTGGGTGAGTGGTGTTGAAAACATTTTAATTCAACAAAATATAGTAGCATCCAACACATCAACAACAAAAAAGTTACATATTTCTTCATTAAAATTATTTTTCAGCCAGGATAAAATCTATTTGGCAGGTTATTTCATTCATACCTTACCAACCTAGCAAGTGAGCCAAATTGTGGACATAAAAAGTCATAGGTGACTAGATAGGTGATTTTCAAATGTAAAATGTCCCACTCAATATGTATCTTGATCACAATTTTAAAAAAACACACACAAATTTAAGGGATCATGATTGTCGTTTATGTTAAAGAAAACATTTAGTGCAGCCTGATCGGCTGATCTATTGTTATCAGATTTTTAAAACTTCCTGATATATCAGTATTGGTCAGGCGGTATACTGTATATATGTTTTAGGTGGATGCACTAAGAAACATGTTATGGAATTACACAGCGTGTTAAGTTTCCCACCAAGATTTGCATAGTTTGTGTTTTTCCCTAGATTTCCTCAACAACAACATTGAGAGCACACAACACCGATTCCACTCAACGCAAATTTGAGCATATGACTGTTTGTTGTTTTTGTTGGTAGTAGTGGAAACCCAGCAAATTTCTGAGCTATTCTTACATGTTTGATGTTGGTTCTTGTTGTAGTAATAGCTGCTGTCCACTGGGTGGTGACTGTGTCATATGTTATTTAAACTGACATGTATGTTGAATGTAATGGAGCATGTTTAAAATGAATTTGATTGTGTGTGAAATATGTGTGTCGTTTATATCTTAGGTGAAGCCCTTGATCTGGATTGAATCTGTTATTGAGAAGCACTCCCACAGTCGGATCGAATACATGATCAAGGTAGGTCACTTTTTCAGTTAGTACATTAGTTTCCATGTATATTTTAGCAGCATTATAGCAGCAAACTGGGTCCCATAGTTATTCGTAAAAGAAAAGTAAAGAAGCATATGATTAGGCTGTAATGCAGTTCAAACTGGCTCCATCACAGCATAGTACCAATATATTGTAATGCTTTTCAGAGACTTTGTGTCTCTTGTTTTCATGCGTGACAAACCCTATTTAATACCCTGTTTAGGCGGGACTTCGTGTTGAACTTGACCTACTTGTTTCTCATTTAAGGCAAAGAGTCAGTTCAAAAGGCGTTCTACAGCCAACAATGTGGAGATCCACATTCCTGTGCCAACAGATGCCGACTCACCCAAATTCAAGACCACAGTAGGCAGCGTGAAGTGGGTGCCTGAGAACAGCGAAATCGTCTGGTCAATCAAGTCCTTCCCTGTGAGCAGAAATCATGTCCTACCTAAAGATTTTGGGTTGCAGTTTGCTTGTGTTTTTCACCTGTCTCTAGTCTTGATGGGGAAAATGTCAGTTTCTGCATTTGTCCTATAGTTAATGTTTATAAAAACTTGTAAGGGGGCTCATCTGCCCTTTTAGGGTTTAACACGTGTTAACACACAAGTTTCCAGAATTTTGGTTTTGTATTATAGAGTTTGTGTTGTGACTTGTCACAGGGTGGAAAAGAATATTTGATGCGAGCCCACTTCGGTCTGCCGAGTGTAGAGGCTGAAGACAAGGAGGGGAAGCCACCAATCAGTGTCAAGTTTGAGATCCCATACTTCACCACCTCTGGCATCCAGGTATGTCCCGGCACATATGACGTCTGTTAAACAGTGTGCAGATAATTCCAGGAGTAATTAGTTTAACCTACTTGCAACAGCACATGGGTAGAGGTAAAATTAAGGTAAAATTAAGCTGAAACTTATTGTAACTCTGCTGATGTTGTGGTTCTCTGTTGTTTCCCTGTCATCCTAGATTTAGAATTTATGGCACGTCGCAGTGTCTCATATGTACTCTCTCTCTAGAGCAGGAATTCAAACAATTTGTGTTTGTCCTGTTTTTGGCCAGAGGGGGCAGTGAGGGAGCACTGTTAAACTGTGAGACTCCTTTTTGTGGTAGAAAACATTTCTACTGTTGGAACAAACCAGAAAAGCAACTGCTCATTAACTTGGACCTGGCCGTATACCTTTTATGTTAATCACAGTGATAGAAAATGTCATTCTTAGTTACAGGTAAGTAGATTCGTTGGATTTTGATTGTGAAACCCATGAAACTGAGAGAGACGCTAATGTTTTTCCTTCATATCTGAATAAAAGCTCTTGCTGACCACAGACTTACACAGATGTGCTGCACTTACTGTATAATCACAGTTGTCCTGTGATTATATATGTAGCACCACAGTAACACAAAATTAAGTTTTCCCATTTCTTGATGTGTGGAAACAATGGCAGCTTGGCAAACTCCATTTGAAAATATCATATTATTGCCCTGAAAAGAAAAAACTGCATTTTCCACAGGTACATTTACATAATTACACCTCAGTTTTACATTAACCAGAGATCATTTGATACCGTGCTTTCTTATCTAAAGCAAGAGCTCTTAAACTGAAATATTCTCAAGTGATGTTTAAACCAGAAGTTGTAAAATACTGGTGCATTCATTTAAATGCTAGTTTTCTAGGAACATAGGATAAGTTATCAATGCCACTGCCTTACATAACAAGAAGGCAGTTTCTTTAAACGAAAAGACTTGATGATGGTTAATATAGCTCATCACATAGAACAGATAATAATAAAAATCCCAGAAAAAGATCTCTGTATTTTTTTATTCATTCTCTGTAGATTTCAAACAACTCACTCTGAAAGCATTTTTGATTATCATCTTGCACATCTGTAGATACGGTCAAGCTCTCCACCAACAGTTCCCTCAGATTTTCAATACTGTTTTTGCAAATAGTCAGTTCCTATGAATATGTGTTGAACTGTAATCACACTGTAATTACAAAATGTGCTTAAGAAGCAGCTACGTACATCTTTGTCATAGACTTTCGTAAATAATCATTAATTCCTAAAACCAAACATTCAGCATGGATAATGAAATAATATTACCCAAGTACTGGTACATAATTAATCCTGTTTGTAAGTGTGTTTGTAAAAGAAAAATCCAGGAAGTGCAGGCAGTAGATTTGTAGAGCAGCCAAGCTTAGTTATTGAGCATTAATGAATTTTAATAACAGTATAAGCACTCAGAACCCAACACGCAGTGGCGGATGGCCGCATTGAGTCTGGTTCTGTCCAAGGTTTCTGCCTCTAAAAGTTAGTTTTTCCTTGCCACTGTCGCCAAATGCTTGCTCATGGTGGGATTTGTTGGGTTTCTGTAATTAATATTATAAAGAGTACGGTCTAGACCTGCTCTATAGGAAATGTGCAATGAGATAACTTTATTTGATATGAATTGGCAATATATAAATAAATACAATTGTATATAAACTTCTTATTTCAAAACATACTTTAATAACAACCAGCGTATTTTTAACAATAAGCTCCTTGATCAACTTTATTCTTCTCAACTGATGGGAGCCTGAATCTCTCCTTCTAACACACTTTTATTTACTTTTTAACTTTTAATATTGCATATTGTATAACTCTCATCAAAAGAGCTGCAAAGAGTCGTATTTTCTAGCTTCTCCACATTTCCTATGATAGTCAATAAAACGTTATTAAGTTGTATGGACATTATGCAGCCCACTCGGAAACAAGAAGCTCAAACCCCAGTTAATTGAAATATATAGTACTTTTAATTGGGGCGGTTTTGGCAGTGTAAGAATGCTTGACATTTTCCAAGGTAATTTGGCAGCTGAAAGAAATAATCCCTTTTTCCTTCCTTCCTTTCAAATCTTTGCCAGTCCATAAATGAACAGATGCTCAAATAAAAGTGCATAAAGTCATAGTGCAGCAACAAAGGCAGGTGTGGAGTCACTTTGCATATCCATGAGTTAAAGCCATGTTGTATGTTACGTTAACAAGCTAAAATCCTTTTTAAAAATGGCTTTAACTTTTAATAGCAATAGTCACCTGAGAAATACAACATTTTACATACAACATAAACATGAAACAAGATGAATAAATAAAAAAAAATTAAAGCAACAACAAAAAGTCATATAAGGCACGAGCAAGTATGATCTAGTTTTACAAAGATCAGTTTGGTTGATGGATCCTCTTTTTGTGGTTTTCTATAAACCATTGCTGACTTGTATTCAAACACAAAAAAACTTTCACTTCACTTCAATATGGTCACACCCTTTCGGCAAAAGTGTCACTGTCCCCAGTCATCAGAGTGAGGTGGTCAATGTCTACAACTGTTATTGTGCATGAAGGTTACATTAAAGAAACCTATGAAACTCCACCATAAACAGGCCAAATGTCAATAAGGATTTTTCTTCTGTTAAATTTGTAGCCACCTGTAAAGGTCTGGTTCTGAAAACCGCACTGCACCCTGGGGACTTTTTTGGAGGGGGGCTAACATACTTCAACTGAGTGCTAGAGATGGCTCAGTCAGGTTGAATTAAGTAACAACAAATTTTGATTTATAGTTTTAACTCTTACTATTTAAAGGAAAATAACTTATAGCCTAGTTTGAGAAGTTAAGAGTGATATTGGAAATAATGTTTTCCACTTGCATTAAGTTTCTACAAGTATGGACCTAAAATATTAGGATTAGTACTTTAGTTGTAGCAGTTCACCAGTTCCCAAGTTGCTGTAGGCTTCAACAGTACCTCCACTGTCTGTCAAGCCAAAAAACTCTTTGCTCAGTGTTTGCAATCACACTGTGGTGCACCCACCATCTCAGAGGCAACCTATTAAGAGCCATATTCCCATCGAACTCTTGTGTCAGGCCAGTAACCTTTCCCTTATTACAGGGCAACAGCAGACTGGGTCTCAGGCTCTAATGCAGCCAGTAACACCACTCTCTACGTGTGAGAAGAGGTTGTGAAGTTTAATTAGACACATGTAAATATCAAAGCATGAGAAAGTTCCTCTTAACTCTGCCACTAAGTGTAGGGGAGAGCACATGTGAAGTGTGTATGATGCACGTAACTGCACCTTATAAATTTAACTAGAAATGGAGTAACCCCACACTTTGGCCGAGTGGCAATAAGAGCAGAACTGTAGTTACATTTTCAAATCGCCCATCTTTAGGTGATGTTGAAGGACCCCAAACAAGTCAGTAGATACTTTTTGGTTCGTAGCATCTACCAAAAGCCTGATAAATCCAGACCACACATGTAGTCTGTACTTACCAAACACGATACAACAAACATCCTTCTTTCCCCTTCTCATCTTACAAGCCATAATGATATTTTGCAGAGGATGGCTTTTGATGCCATTTTGCTGACTGCGTACCCACGGTCAGGCCGACTACATGTTTGGCTGCTGGGTTCAGGGAGAAGTGCTGTGCCGGCAAACTTGGTGATCCCGCGCCTATGTGTTTGTCGTCATGTGTCTGGTGGCCACGGCTCTCTCTCTCTCTCTCTCTGACCTCACTATGTAGTGGAAGGTAATAACAAGGCGGCCACTACCGAGGCCTTACCAGAGGCCCGCCGCCACTCGACCCACAAATTCCTGTCCTGTCTGTCACGCTTTCAGCTGGGAACCGGCGTAATCGAGACACGGCACGGCGGCATCACCCAGAGAGAGGTCATGTCAGCCTTAAAATGGCCGCGCTCTATCCCTGCTAATTGTGAGAGCACAGATCTGATTTTTTTTTTTAACAGAAAGGTTTGTGTAACTGCAACTGCACACTGAAGCATGAAAGATATGCCTGTAATTATTTTTGTAGCTCACAGTGACTGAATACTTATTGCTACCACAAGATGAAATGGCATACCACAGAGTAAGTTCTCGATGTCATTGTGTTTGAATTGTGGTAGAAATGATTATTCACATAAAGTAACATTTATTCTTGTATAAACAAGTCACTATAAATCTAACTAACATGGACAGATTGTTACAGTGACATAAGTTTTAACAGTGTTTTCCCCCACCTGTGCGTGTGCAATCATGTTCAGTGATGGTCAGGATGGCAGGGTATTTTTAGAGTGTTTTTCTCGTAATTCAGCGCTGTGGTAACACTGGTCTGGTGAAATATTGGTTAATGGCTTGTGAAAGTTGTATCTTGATTATGCTGATGTGCATTTTTTTTTTCTTCCTCCCAGGCGCTGAAAAACAGTATTTTACAGTTATGTAAATTAAATTTGTCCCTTGAAAGCTGTTTTGTACCAGCTTCCCCCTTCTCAGTGTGACTCATACTACTGCTTCCTCATCAGCAACACTACTCTCACTACAACTTGCAGCATGCTAAAAAGGAGTACTCTACTGAAAATCTATCTTTTGAAAATCGAATACATACTGCCTGTAGGCTTTAAAGGTGCCTCTGAAAAGTTTGTAGTTGGCTATGATCAGAAAAAATGCTGTGTCCCAATTGCATATTACAGTACATAAGTGTATACACTATATGCTACGTGCATTACAGTATACTTTTTTATGGTCATTATTCAAGAAGATATTCAACATACCTTGTTATACTAATGGGAAACTATACAATACATGCTGTCGGATGTAAATGAAAACTGCAGCTTTACAACACTGCAGACAAATAAGCTTCACAAACAAAAGCAAAATGGTTTTTGAAATATTTTCTGAGATTTTTGGAGCTGTCTCACCACCATCTGCAATTTATTTACATTTTCTGCAGCTGTGAGTGCCACCTCCATGTCATTTGTGCATTGCTTTGTGGGAGAATAGTGTACATCAACAGGACACTCAAAAATCAAGGGTTTTTTGTGTGCATACTGACAATTGTTAGTATACTTTAATATTGTGACTTTTCTAGTTTTAACACACTACATACTCGAAACCTGCTAAGAATTCGTGTATAGTATGGAAGTAGGACACTGCTATTGAATGCTTGTTTGGAAGTCCTGGGTTCAAACCTGTCGGCTGGGGCCTTTTTATGGGTACTATTTGCATTTTCTCCTTGTGTCTATGTGGGTTTCCCTTGGGTGCTCCAATACTCAATTCCATACTTTCCACAGTCCAAAGACATGCAGGTTACAGGAGGTGAATTGTCAGCTCTAAATTTCCCATAGGTGGGAATGTATTTATATTTTGGTATGTCTGTATGTGTTAACCCAGTGATAGACTGGAAACCTGTCCAGGGTGTATCCTGGCTCTCTCTCAGTGCATGCTTGGATGGGCTCGAGCCCCCCCTTTGTTTAGACTATGGATGGAAAATCTTTAGGATTAGGTAGTATTAGCCTCTAAAAAATTAACTTCATATCAACAGATGACTTTTGGCATATGTTATTTGTTACACTAGAACCCAGCCACTAACATCATTGTCTGCAATGATGTGCAAACTTAAAAATGGTTAACATCAAAGAATTCAGTGTTGGAAAAATTGCTAGCAAATTCTTTTTTTTTATTTGTCATGTTCATACCAGTCATTTAGCTTTGTTTTCCCTTGACAGGTGCGTTACCTGAAGATCATTGAGAAGAGTGGATATCAGGCCCTGCCATGGGTGCGCTACATCACCCAAAATGGAGGTAGGTTAAGAGTTCAGTAATACTTCAACAGGGTGTCCATATGTGCAATTATTAGGCAATAGTTGGGCAATGCAGTGCAATGCGGTGGGAACTAACCTTGAACTGATGCAGTTCTATGAAAAGGGGATATACTGTAGAACATGAGGCAATGTGGCAATGTCCTGCGAAATATGAGAAAGTGAACTTATTTTTGTTGCGCTTCCCTGATCTTTATACTGAGATAACCAAGGTTGCACATGTTGGTGTTTTTCCTAATGTTGCCACTAATTGCCAAACATCCTCCTCTCATTTCCTTTGTATTCCATTCATTCTGGGTGGATAGCATCAGCTGCCTCCACTTGATTTCTCTCCGATTCCCTTTTTTCTTTGTCCATTTGATTAAATCTTGTCCATTTCCTCCTCAGATTACCAGCTCCGGACCCAGTAGGCAGCGCCTCAGCCGGCAGTAGGCAGGTGGAAATCAGAGGGGGCGGAGTCGAGCCGCTAATGTGCTATCAATGGCAGGTGTCAGTCAGTATCTACTTTTTGTTTTTTTTTTGTTTTTTTGAAGTTATATTAATTTCTGATCAATGCAAATATTAGATGGAGCCTTCAGTTAGGCAAGGTTTAAAAAAACAAAAAATGAAGTAATTATTGTTTTACTACTGTGTGGCTCCTAGTGTGAGCGAGGCCAAGGAAAGCAGGAGTATTGTTTACATCCAACCCATACATTGCAGAGATGTACACAATCTATCACAATGGGTCAAGTGGTTTAAAAGAGTATGTTACAATTCTCACTTAAAGTTACTGTAATCACATCCACACAGGTTAATAACACACTCCGCGGTCAGTCTGAGTATGATATATTTTATATGAAGCTGCTTTGTTCTGCCACAATTCCTATTTGTTGATTATCTGTATATATTTGTTACATGTTAATGAACTTCAATTCAGTGTTATTTGTTTGATAGCTGTAAATTAAAAAGCAACGTTCTCTCTTTCTTTGTATTATCACCTCCATGTGATGCCATTGATACATGCCAGAGCGATGCCTTCCTGCATGGCTGTTGTTTATTCGTCAGTTTGGCTCCTTTGACATTCAGCTTCGCAGAAAATATGAAATGCGGTCAGTTTAAGTTGCACGGTAAACAGATTACCATTTGAAAATTCCTCTTTTCCACCACGACACCTGTTTACCTTTCCCCTGTCTGTAACCATATTATTTTAAATCATTAAATGTCTATTTAGAGAAAACTGTTCCATCGTCTCCTTGTCATTTCATGTGTGATGTCACTGCAGTCATCACAGTGAGCTGTCATAGTGTCATCTGCAGGCACCTGTCCCACAGACCAATGAGGAATGCTGAATAGATGGGAAAACTCTGCAGAAAGACACAGAGGAGGGGGTTTCCTGTATCAGGCTTGTGGTTGTAGCAAACCCTGGACGGTTCTTTCCACCCCGTCCTGGAGGTGTTTTCAAACAGTGCAACTCTTAATACCCAGGGCCCGTGATATCATAGGCAATTGAGCGCCAACACTCCGTAAACATGCAGGAGAGCTGGGAAGGATGTGACTCAAGCTGTGGTCAACTCTCGCAGACATGCTAGAGAGAAACGTAGGATGGACCAGCACAGACTAACTATTGTTCATGCCAAGCCAGACTGCAGTGGTCCTGCATGAGGTCATTCCTTAAGTTTGTCATGTAAGGGGACTGTGATCATCTTAATTCATGTGAGTCACTCAAAGCAGGTGCTGAAGGTTGAGTCCATGTTACCATAACCTGAAATGCCAGATTTGTTCTTATTACTCATCACATGATGGACTCGATTCTATTATTGGTGTTCCAGTGTTCAAATTTTTCTTGCAAGCACCTACACATCAGGTGTGCCGAGTCTGGGAACAAAATATGATTCACTTCCGAAAGAGAGAATGCAATGGTATTCAGCTTTCAATGTTCATGATAATGATCAAGATCAAGTTAAGTGTTAACCAAAACATGCAAGTTGCTAAAGTTACGTTCTTATCTTCAGCTACATAGTCTTTGCCCCCATACATTTTGTTTTGCTGCACACAAACATTCTGAGATAACATATTAAATATTACAATGATGTATGATTTCAAGCAGCATTTTCCTTCTGCAGTGTGACTGAGAAAACAAATCAGTTAAATCTGCTGCATTTGGAGAAAAGTGATTTATAGATAATGTCATATAAGACAGGTTTTTTTTCCTCTGTTTTATGACTTTATTTTTGTGCTGATTTGCAGACCTAATCTCTGAGTGAGTGCCCGTATTAGAGTGCAGTTTTGCATGTGAATACTTGCCTTATCCAGCAGTGATCCGACTGTCAGGTATGAGACTGGTAATAACACCTACTCAGACCAGATTAAATTTACCTCGTCTACATCAACCTGTTTGACAGTCTGGTGTTAGGACGACAGTCATTTTAACAGGATTGTCTAGTCATACAGGCACTTTTACAGCTGTTACTAACATATTAATTTAAGCAGCTCTAACTCAGTCATAACATTCCCACAGCACAGACGTTGGTAGAACGCACTTACTGGTCGACATGTACTCTCCCTCACTGGGAATCAGACTCTGTGATATTTGGCAGAGCATGTGAATATAGTATTTGGCACATGATGAGAAGGTTGCATTCATGAAGCATATTCAACCTCTGAGGAGTCAGAGGGGAGACTGGACATATACCTCATGTTGCAAGATTGCTTACAGAAGGCTTGGTTGCAGCAAAACATGAGTACCATCTCTTATGTTCACAAATATTTAACATAAACATATAACTTCTTATCTAAGATTAACCGCAGGGTTATCATAACATGTTTCTCAAAGACAGTTTCTTCATTTATCTTCAAAATGTGTCAAATAAAGAATTAAAGAATTGTGAAAAAGCTAATTGAGTATTGAGATTCTTTACTCAAGTAAAAGTAGCAGTACTGCCATAGAAATATACACCATTACAAGTAAAAGTACAGACGTTTTATCAGCAAAATAACATTACTAATTCCCTAATGTGTAAGCAGTTTTTTACTTTATATAAAGTAGTTTAACCTATATATATGCGACATACTGTATTTAATAAACTCATCATATGCTTTGTATTTAAAATTGTAATCTGCAAAGTAAGTAACTATAGCTGTCAGTAGTGGAGTAAAAAGAACAATATTTCTCTCTAGCAGAAAATGGAAATACTGTAAAAGTATCACAGCAACTTCAAGTAAATAAATGTAAGCCAGTGATTTTAAATAAGTGCATCATTTTAGCTTTGATGTGGTACTAGACAAACAAAAGAAATTAACCTTCTCGTGCTGTAACTAGGTTAAAAGGTGAATGAAATAAAAGCTTCCTTTCACCTCAGGGAGTTATTTTGTTGCCATGCCAATGTTACACTATTGTCATTGATTTTATAGCAGATGCCTCACTGTAGTTATCGTCAATGGAAAATAACTATGGTTACTCAACAGTGTGATGAAGCACGAAAGGTCTGACGAGCGTAGCAATGTCGACTTCAAACACAGGTGTGCCACGAGGAACCACGTGTTTATCCACACACGGAACCCCGGTGCCTAGCAACCAAGGGAAATCCTCTTGTGTCGCATCAGGACTCTGATCCCTGCGTGACGCCAAGACAGGTCGTTCCCGTCTCAGGCATGCAAAGTGCCCCTATAATCGTCTGTGTGTGAAGTCTCTCCCCCTCAGTTGTGAAATGCAAATAGTTGATGAGATAGTAACTGGAGAAAAGGTATTTCACTATAGGTGAAGCCGCAGAATGTGAGGGACAGAAACCTGAAATAGTTGTTACACTGGTTGAAAAACACCGGGAGCTCAGTGTGTGGTCCGTGCTGGCTTTACAGCAGGGTATTCCTCAAGTGTAGAGAAATTTCCATCCTCCTGTGTAGACTTTAGAACAATATTGGTTTAAAGAGCATATAGCTGAGTGTTCAACCTAGCTGGCCTTGAGACAATGTTGTAATCTGACAGTCTCCAGCCCACACATTGCTGCGAGATAGTGTGCTGACACAGCCAAGTGCAGTACGTGACCGTAGGTCATACAGCCTCATCGGAGCCATCACACTGGGTCAGTTATTTGTAGTGTCACATGGTGAAAGTGCACATCAGGTTAAACATTTGGCATCGTTGCTATATTTACTTCCCATTAAGAGATCTCATGTAACAAGTGTTTTGTTATGTCTTTGCCTTGGAAACTGACTCATCAGCAGTGGAGCCCAAAGTCTGAAAGATCAGCAAGTACAGTACAGTACATACAACCATATTATCAACCCCATTTCATAATACACAGAGCATATTATTATGGACTACTAGAGCAGGGGATCCCAACCTGTGGGTCGGACCCCCCAAGAGGTCCCAAGATGAATCAGAGGAGTCAGCAGATGATTAAAGGAATGGCTAGACATTTTGAGAAATAAGCTCATTCGCTTCCTTAGTGAGTAAGATTAGGATCAATATCACTCTCATGTCTTGTGGTGTTACAACCAGTTAGTGTAGCTCAGCATAAAGACTGAAAACAGGGGGAAGCAGCTAGCCTGGCTCTGTCCAAAGGTAACAAAATCCGCCTACCATCTATCTTGTTTATTTAATCCGAAACAAATACTGAAATGTAAAAATAATTATGTTATGGGGTTATGTCCTATTTCTCGGCCAGAGCCACAATACTTCCAGGATTCTCTACTCTCCCCGTCCCAGTCTTTGATGTCTCCAGCTACATATTTCCAAGCAGACATGAAAATGGTATCCATTCTGTCATCTATTGTAACTCTGGGCAAGTTAGCGAATAGGCATGTTTCCCAAAATGTCAAACTATTCCTTAAAAGGTACAAGAAAGAAAAAAAATTGTTACTCAAAATTGTTTATTTTTACTTACTTTCCTCACATTTTAGCTTTTTTCTTGTGACTGGAAAATTGTACTTCTTCAGGCCTCTAAAAATCCTTCAAATAAGACCAATCAGAAAAATCACTGTTTTTGAACTGCTCATGGGCAACACTAAGGCCATAAGCTATGATGAGGGGTCACAAGCAGACATTTTAAGGCTGCAACTAAAAATTATTTTAATTATCGATTAGTCTCAATTAATTGTTTGGTCAATAAAATGTCAGAAAAATGCATGAAATTGCTTGTTTTGTCCGACCAACGGTCCAAAACCCAAAGATTTTCAAGTGAAGTCAATTTTATTTATATAGCCCAATATCACAAATCAGAAATTTGCGTCAAGGGGCTTTACAATCTGTACAGCATACGATACCTCTGTCCTTACATCCTTGATTCGGATAAGGAAAAACTCCCTAAAAAACCCTTTAACGGGAAAAAATGGAAAGAAAACCTCAGGAAGAGCAACAGAGGAGGGATACCTCTCCCAGGACGGACAGATATGCAATAGATGTTGTGTGTACAGTATAGACCAACATAATAAAATTTCAGTATGGACAATCATGATTATAATTCATAATTATCATAATTATTGAGCAACTTCAGCTGTCGCCAAACAGACCTCGAAAGAGGCCTCGACAGCCAGGGGAGAGAGAGAGACAGGCCCCAGAACAGCCGACGGTCCAGCACAGAGAAGCCTGAGTGAAAGAGAGGACAAGGAGGAGAAACTAGAGAGAGAGAGAGAGAGAGAGATAGGCACACAGCTTGGACGCTCATGTGCTTGTGGGACACAAACAAACAGAGGGTTAGAGAGATGTAGTGGTTTTCAGAAAGTCTACAGTATTTTCGTCGGCAGTTTGCCATCACATAAGACAGAGCAATGCAGAAAATCCTTACAATTGAGAAGCTAGGGAATATATGGCATTTTTGCTTGAAAAATTACTAGTTTAATCTTGATTTAGTTATTGATTAATCAACTAATCATTTCAGCTCTACTTTATTTGAAGGGGTCACAAACCAAAAAGGTTGGGAGCCACTGTACTACAGGGCCCATTGTCACACACATACAGTATTTTATCCTTTGCTACCTGGTGGGAAAATCTTTTATCAAACACACTATTTCATAAATCACTCATAGATGTGTTTAGAAACAGAGACTGTAACCTCAGACATTACTAATATACAGAATGTATTACAGGGTTGGTTCACTGACAATAAGTGGAAGTCTGACTTCATTATTTTTTAAGCCTAGCTTTCAGAGTTCTGCTGCTTGTATTCCTGGAAAACTACCCTGGATACTGTCATGGCATCCAAAATAAAAAAGGCTCTCACTGCTTACTGTTGTTTGTTTTGTCAGTTAGTAAATGTGTCCTCTTTTTACACTTATCCAAACCGAAAGTCAAAACAAGAGGTATAGCTTTCTAAATATGCCCCCGGATAGTTCTTTAGCTCTCTATATTTATGTTTGTCTTTCCTCTGTGCTGTGGAGTTACAGTGCCACGACATGCCCTGCACTGCTGAGGGATTATGTGAAAACGACATATCTATAATGACGGTTTTGTACAATCTGAGGCAAAGTCTACAGGGCAGTTTGAATAATGTTTTCCTTTGACAACTGTCTGTGATGGCACTGGTCTTGAAAAGTAAGCAACCCTCCACTAAACAAATATAGATGTGTCCGGCTTCTTTGAGAAGGAAGTTGTGAAAAAAAGATGTCTTCCTTTATCAAATACACAAAAAGCGAAAAAGTACCCTGTTCTCATAACACAGTCTTTCACTTTTCTCTGTCACTGAACAAAACCGTCAAAATAAATATTGCTTGAGGCAGCGTGCTAATTGAGAAGTCTTTTCTTGCAGCACAATAGAGGGTAAAATCCTTGTCTGTCCTCTTTGAGAAAGCGCGGGACACCTGGCTGATAGATGTCAGTTCAAAGGCTTGTAGGAGCTTTCAGTAACCTTCTGTTCTTGTTTTATATTTGGATAAAGAAAGACAAGTGCACAGCGAACAGACACCTTGCACTCTGGTTAATGACAATAGCAGATTCTCAGCAGTACCACAGAGGACGAACCTCTACTCCCTGTCCTTCAAATAGCTTTTTCAACCAGCTACAAATCTACAAAATCTACATCTGGATATTATCTGGACACTAACAGCTGAAATGAACATTGACGCGCTCATCAGAAACCCCCTAATTCACTTTGATTGTCCACCAGAGCGCCTTTTGGTTTCGCTCCCTGCTACTGAAAATATTTGCGTTTTCCCCTCTCTCGCTCCTCTGGACATTTGATAGTCCTTGGACGGTGTCCGACATACTTTCTGCTGTCTTAATGCCGGCCCGTTGCACCAAATGATATTTTAGCACAAGTGCATGGCAACAGCAAAACAAAGAGGCACAAGATGAATTCTTTGGCCGACCACTTTTTGAATTACTGATCATGTAAAAACCCACTGTGGCTCCCAGATTGCAAACATCAGTCCTTGGAGCCTGCATGCAAACCAGTCCTCTAAATAGGCTTGTCTATTTCTGTTGGGCTGCGGGGGGAAACATGTGTTTGACATCAGTGTCACTCGCTAGAAGTTTTGCAGTGGGGCTTCATTGTCCCTTACAGCAACTCCACTTAAATTAATGGGTGACAATGGCTGATTTCAAAGAGTACCGGTCATTACAGTCCAATCAATGAGCTCATGTTTGAGGATAGCCCTGCTTACTGAGGTTAAATGGTTTTTGGATCCTTCATTGTGTCTCATTTTGAATCTGTTTGGGCTGCTGTTTATACTAGCTCTTTGAGAAGGGCTCTGGACAGACAGCAGCAAAGTAAACACACGCACAAAGTACAGCGTGTCCCGCGCTACAACAAACTCTCCAAGACTATCAAGCCATGTACAACATGCTCAAAATCAAAGGGCCCGGCCACGAGCAACTTTAAATCACTGAATTACTCAGAAACCTGATGCGTAGTGACAGTTTGGGCAGGCGAAAGTAAACGAGCAGCTCCGTCCTGTCATAACAACTACTGTTGAGGAGCTCATAATCAAAACACTCAACAGGCAAATTGCTCCAGCTGTGCTACTGACAATCCAGTTGGAAAAAAAATGCTTAGTGGCTCCCAGGTGTGGATATGTACCAGCTAAAATGTGTGTTTCAGCTAATAAATAATCACACAAAACTTTGTCTTATGAAATTTTTTGGAATGAGAATGAAAATTCAGTCCATGTAGGAAAAGTCTGAGAGATACTTTTCCCAACTTAAAAGGATTACATGAAGGAGACATAAAAAGGACAAATCAAAACAGAGGAGTTCAGGAGGATTTGCCATCAGATCTGTCAGATTGTGACTTTTTTCTGCAAGTGAAGTTTTCATTTTCAGTTTGTCTTATGTAATTCTAACCCCAAACTTCATTCTAACCAAACCTCATTAAAATGTTTCTTACTTTGAGTTACCTATATATAAAACACTAACATCCACCGTTATTTAAACTTGTTGTACTTGTTTGACTTTAAAAAGAAACCCTTTCACATGACATGCACATGGACATTTGTGGTGCTGCCTGTCACACAATCCTTTTGTGGTAAAGGAGCATAATCTTCACGTTATTCATGTCCACAACACGAAATCTGCTTTTTGGGGTTTTCATACAGTTTTGTGACTCGGAGTTGAAAGTCAATGTGAAGTAGGATTACTGCTGAAAAAGAGTAGGCCTACATCGCAACTCTCTGAATGAAATGTTTGAATAAAAATTGTTGTAAAGGCAGGTGATGCTTTTGATCAGTATCCTCATGAACCCAACCAGTCGCTGTTTCCCAGTCCCCGAGAAACCTTGTGTATTTACCCAATCAGCTCGTGGAGAAGAGGAGGAATGAGAAGCTTGTGTGACAGCAGCTCTCTCCCTCTATAATTTCCGTCCCCATTTTCCACCAAGACTACTCAATCTTATAGCCATATGGCGGTTTGCTGCCATAACCATTCACAGCTGAGTAAAAATAAACCTTTGGGATGCATCCTTGGGACAGGGGTTTGAAGACGCATTCAGTACAACTTGTGCTTGACTTTGTGCTGGTTACGATAACCTACTGTGATTCATCCTATCTGCAGATGATTTCCCCCCTCATATAATTTCCAATGGGAGTACGGTCAGGGTATACAATATCATTCAGTTAAAATTCAAGGGTGAGGCAAAAATAGAAATTCAACCACATGAAGAAGTTCAGACCAGAAATAGCTTGTTTGATGGGTATATATTTCAGTGGTGCAATGATGGGGTCTCTCCAGAGAGCTTTAAAAGCACCCCCCATTTATGATTTGGGGTAGGGTGGTTGCACACGTGGTTAGCTTACTGTGTGCTTCTGCATAAGACACAGAAAGTTTAAGAACTCAAACATCCTGCAGCATTTAGATAAAAAAAAACGTCTTTAAATATAAATTACACACATCTGCTCTCCCAAAATAAACCCACGTGTTGAGAATGCCACTTCTTGTTAATCTTAGACAAGATTAATGAGATTGACTGATGCCTTTCAGCAAACACAGCATGTCTTCATATTGCAGTCTGATGTAGTAACTACTGTACATTAGGAGGTGTGGTCACTGTTTGCTGCCTCCCACGTTGATTAACCTGTAAATGTGGTATGAGGTGTGAGACATGGAGACACAACCTTCGCCCACCTCAGAGCAATTACAGAGATAATTATCTCTATAATTATTGTGCCTGATTTATGGCCTACAAGGTACTGTAACAGTATTTCACAATGGAAAAACACTGTTGGTACATATGTTCATTAACAGCTCAAATGCTTTTTTTTACTTAAGATCTTTAAACCCTGAGGACTTCGCAGGAATAAATCTTATTTCTAAATGAACAAATATTTTTTTTAGAATTGCTACAGTGGCTTCTCAGTGAGATAAATCCCAATGTAGGTTTTAAGACAGTTGGTCGTTTGGTCTGTCCACCACTTTGGTCCAGACTGAAATATCTCAACTATTGGATGGATTGCCATAACATTTTGTACAAACATTCATGGTGCCCAGATGATGAATCCTACTGATTATGTTGACTATGTTGACTTTTCCTCCAGCACCAGCATGAGACTCACATTTGTGGTTTTGAGTGAAATGTCTCAACAACTATTGGATGGATTGCCATGAAATTTTGTACAGACATTCATGATGCCTTCAGGATAAATTTTAATACTTTGGTTTATGACCAAATACCTGCAAAACTAATAACATTCCCATCAGCCTTAGCTATACTTTGTGTTAAAAACTAATTGACAAATGTTAGCATGCTAACACGCTAAACTAAGATAGAGAACACAGTAAACATTATACCTGCTGAACATCAGCATGTTAGCATTGTCATTGTGAGCATGTTGACATGCTAGCAATAGCATTTAGCTCAAAGTGCTTCTGTGCCTCACAAGTACAGCCTCATAGAGCTCTTAGTCTTGTTTCATCATAATGAGGACATCTGTAATCCTTCATTTCAAAAGCAAGAAAATCACCAAAACTGGAAGTAAAGGGCTTTCACTTGACAAAAGATTATTCTCTGAATAAAATTTCAAAAAAGTGGTAAAGAATGGGAAACTCATTGTACTATGTATCTGAGAGACCTGACCTATTTGTCAGTGAAAAGACTGACCTTCTCACTCCAGATTAATTGACTTCTCTACTCTCAGCACTCACAAGTGTCTGCCAGCTGCCATCTGTCAGAACACCAAAGCTGAGGTTGTAGTGCTGTGATCACTATCTCAACATCTACGCAGTGGGACAATTTACTCTTATGCCCACAGGAGATCATAAGGCACACAAGCGATAATTTATAAGTTTGAATCAAAGACTGTGGCTCTACATGTGTGAACAGGAAATATTTGCAAATGTGTCCCTGCTAACCTTTCAGCAGAATGGACATTTTTCCTGTTTCATGTGTCACTGTCACAATAGGATGCGCTTCCTCATAACTTCAAGCTTAACTTCTTGCTTTAATAAGAATACACAAGGGATCTTTTACCTCTATCAGCACTGGTATCTGTATTTTCATAAATATGCATAAATATACAGGAAGTAATTACAAAAAGTTATGCAAATCACCTGGCTGCTACTGATCTACCTAAAAGGATGTTGAGTCACAGTTTGGGTCAGCATACCAATGTTTTCTGTCAGCTACACAGGAAATCCTACTTCAGTTTCATAAAACTACATGAGCTCTGACTTTAAATATGTGTGTAGCTTTTCGTTGCAGAGTAAAAGGAAGTTTTAGTGTGAATATAATAAAGGCCAATGTCTGTGGTTTTGCACCTATTAATAGCAAATCACATATACTTTACATTACTAGCAACCATTTTCCAAGATGGATTTTCTAACTTTCAGGAACTGGTTTCTTCTTATTATACTAAGGTATGAAAATCCACTTGGAAAACTTATCTTTGGCAATAAATATAGCTGTGAACAGTGACCATTTTGAAAACTTTTCTTGCTAATGAACTCAAGAAAGCTCCAAGAACAATGGGCAAACATATTGTGAAAAAGGATCATTTGAATTTAGTCCTTTCTTGCGTAAAAAGTTTGCTGAATGCACCAACAAGAGTTTCCAAAATAGTCCTTGCTCACAGCTGCACCATGCATGATAATGTGACTTCATTAAGTAAACAAGTATTTTGGGGCACTTTCGCCTTTATTAGTAGTCAGTGAGAGATGCGACATAAAATAAGGGGAGAGAGAAAGATGTCAAAGGGGACCATGTAGAAAATGGTCTTTGCTGGTGTAGAACAGTAGGCAAACATGGATGTTTTGAAAAGGATAAGTTGGATTTAGTCCTTTCTTACAATTAAGGACTGTTGTTTGGTTACCAAGTAGTTTTGGAGTTTATCGGAGCATCCTTGAATACGCCAGCAACAAAACTCTTACAGCTGCATTGTAACTTGTAATTGCATGTAACTTTGACCAAAAAATGGTACTCTAGAAGGTAAGAAATCAGTCTAAAAATGTAGGTTGTCATTTGTAAAATAGCCGTGTGTAACCTAACTTAACCTAAACCACAGGTATGTCTTTTAAGGTGCGTATTTGTAGGTGGAAGTGGGGAATCAGAATCTATAAATGGCATGTAAAATTCATGGCATTTCCAGAAATACCACACAGGCAATGGAGTTGTTTGAGAAAAAGCCACTTAATTTAGGTGATGCCTGTGGGACACCTTTCATTACCTTAACAATGTGTAAAAGGTTTGAAGATTGAAGGGAATTCTTCGCCTGCCTCCTTTTTCCTTTCTCTCTTCATCTGTCACATAATAACTTGAATATCACCACCTCTTTCTCATGCTTTCTTTTCGCCCCTGTCCTCCACATACACACCTGACAGGACAGGTGAAGCGAGGTGAGGAGCAAAAAGAGGCAATAGCATCCCTCGGGGCTGAAGCTCCTCTCCTTTGATCCTCCACAGCAGATATGATCATTGACAGTACCTCACTACCCCCAAAGACCTTCAGAGTCATCTCTCTGAATTCAAGCTGTGCTAATCTCAGTGATCTTTATCTCCACACTTAAAAAAAGGTTGTGTCTCAAAGTTCAACAGAATCTCTTCACCTAAATCCTAATGAGGAGTTTCACTACCAAGGGATGAAACAGCTCAGCTCTGCCACCTGTTTGTGTGCTCCGCTTTCCAAAGGAGGCTGAGAGTGAGCCAGAGTTCCCCATTTGTGTCAAGCTCATAGTTTTTAAACAGATGCTGGCCTCGCTGTAGCCAAACCAGCCTCACTTTTAGTGTTGACCCATGTGGTAATTCTATTTAGCTTCTTACAGACCCCATTAAATTTACCCAAATGACTCGAGCCAAATATATCAAGCAATTTCAGTTTATATGCAGTCGACTTTAGTGAGTCACTTTTAGTTTTACCAGCGTGCACAGGTTGGTTTAAAGGAATCCTCCAGGAGATATATTTTGAGTATGATTTAAAACTCAGGGGAGTTGAACTTGCTCTACTCCCACAGGAGATGTGTTAAAGTGTTTGAGTTATATTGTTAGAAGCTTGTGTGGGAAAGTCTTCAAACATGTGTTCCCTCAGAATGAAAACTGTGTATGCCGTTTGTTGACTCACACTGCCATACAATGTACAACATCCACTCCCTCTGCATCTGACAGAAATTGAGTGACAGATACATTTCAGCCATGGTAGAGAATTAGTGGAGTAGTAGGCGGGTTACAGAGGAAGAAATTAGTCAAATGTGTTGATTGTCCTTGTCTAATTTAGCAGAACATCCCCATAAACTCATCTGCGCTCCCTCTTAATCATCTATTACCCTCCTACATGGACAACAACAACAAAAAAGCCCATTTCCCTCTGCGGATGGTTAGCTGCAATGGTTTTATAATACACGTTGAAATGTCTTCTTCTATTTTATAGGAAGAAGGAAAAATAATAACAGCAACATTCCTGAGGGGCTGTAATTTTCTTCCGGCGGGTAAAAGTTGTCCATTATGGTCAGGGTCAAGGAACACATGCAACCCCGTCATCAGGGCCGCGTGGTCGGCCACATCAGAACCGCCCGTCACGACCAGTGGAAAGGCCCTGTCTGTTAGCACAACACACAGCCAATCACCAGCCAGAGGCCCCAGCGCCTCGGTACATTTGCCCCCCCTAACCACGCCACGCTCTAATTTAAGCACACATATTCCATTGAAATTACAGCATACACCCTTCCCTGCAATTTACATGATTTGCACGCTGATGGGGTGAACGTAGACAATGCGGATGCAGTAGATACTAAGTTTCTTTTTCTTTTGTTTTGTGCGGGTTACTAGAGTAATCAAAAGCTCAGAGACAAGCTTATCAAGTTCACAGAAAACCAAAAGACAGTATGTACATCTAAACAAAAGTTTCATCAGGAAGTTTAATCAGGAATTACCATTTGAGATTCATTCAGTGATAAGATGGCAACGCTGTCACACAGTAATAAATCACTTAACAAAAGTCACTCATTCACTGAATTCATTTGCCCTTGTCAGGTGGCACATAAGATTGGCTGCCAAACTGTTTTCTGAACGAGCAACAAGCAGTGAGAGATTTTTGCCAAAACTCACACCGTTTGTGCTACAAAAACGTATTCTATCCAGATGTGCAACAAAAACAAAAGTAATGAGTTTGACACTTACTGCAAAATCAAGTGTCATTTCTTCTTCTTCTTTTAGTTTTTGAGTTTTTGGAACTCTTCAATCTCATAATGATAGTCTGTGAAGATTCATCCTAAAATAATAATAAATAATTATCACTCTGCAGTACACGGAGCGTTTTAGCATCTTTCAGTTAATTGTTTTGGTTTTACAAAGCAGCTAGTTAGTGTACACTGTGAGAGTCAGATATTTCTCTCAGGAGGTGGTGCAAACCAAAACAGAGCTAAAAGGATAGTGAACATTACTACTAAGTAACTAACTAAAGTGAAACAATCCTCAAATAGCAAAAAATGGACAGAAGAATTTGAAGTCTGATTTTGAGAGAAAAGGGGTTTTGACCATTCATGAGTCAATAAATGCATGTCAAACTCTAGCGATGTTTTTGTTCTAATTGAGAAGTTCTCTTGTCAGCATGAGTAAAGTTTAAACACAACACATCCAACATGTCTGAATATCTGCTAGTGGAACAAACTGTCTGTCAGACGTTTAAACTGTTGCTTGTTATGGGTTTTGGTCATGCAAGAGTACACCTCTTTTATCTATAGGCTTGTGTGGGATGTCGCTTGGCTGCATCAACACTACAATCTAGAGTGGAATTTTACAGGTGTACATGAATGTGAGGCTCCTCGCTACAAAAGAAAACCCATTTTCACACCTATACAGTCTCAAACTTTTGTAGTTGGACCTGAAGTTATTCGGTATATCGCCCTCTGAGGCGTTGACAGAGAAAACCGTCTTACAAGGGCTGTCTGTGTGAAATAGGTGCAATGAAAGACATGTCAGACAATCACATACACACATGCACACACCTCACCTGGGAATGCCTCGAAAAACACACACCGCTGCAGTGCGTGGTGCATCCTGGGATAGTGGCAGTGATGAGTCATTGCGGCACGCTAGGAACCTGCAGGGTGAAATGTGTTGGTATTTTGCCTATCAGATGCAGACATTGTCACTGGCATTTGACTTTATTTTTATAAGGCTTGTCTGTTGTGCTGTTCACTTGTTTTTAAGAGTTTAATTCTGAGAAGCAGATTCCACGAGTGGATTACAACATAATGTTTTTACCTTCGCTTTTCACATGAACAAAGATGCCAGTGATTGTGCGCACGCAGTTGGCATGTGTTCGATGCATGGGCGTATTTAACTTCTGGTCACCAAGGAAACAAAGATATTTAAGATAATAACCCAGACCAGTGATTCCAAATGTATCTGGACATAAAAGCCAATCCCAGTCATAGTACAAATCAAACTTGACTAAAGCAACCTAAACCTTTTTGTGTGAAAAATTTCTTGTAACAATATCCTTTTTTGCTTTTACCATTAATAGAATCCAGTACAGTACAGTACAATAACATCCAGTTAATGATCCATCCATATTCCAAAACACATTTGGAACATGATGGGTGTGGTGTTGATGAAGGGGTACTTAGCTCATCTGGGCTGTGGGGGTACAAAAAGGGTTGGGAACCACCGACCCAGACAGGACTTCATGAGTTTAATCCCCAGTGAAATGTCTTTATTTTGGACTGATTTCAATGTGTCAACAGGTTTTAGAGTAATGAAACTAGGCATTTATCCAGCGTAAGTGCATCATACACGGATGTCACGTTTTCAACTCAAGTAAACTGTAAATGTGCTTTGTTCAAGCTTGATGTGATTCATTCATTTACTCAGGTGTGTTGAAGGCACCACAATGCTATCGCACAGTAAGTGCTTTTGAATAGGAATTTGTTCATTGTCACATAAGATGGAGAGCCGAGGGGGCCTTGGCATTCGAAAAGGCCATATTTGAGGGCCTCCTCTGTGAGTGTTTACCTTCAAGGACAAATGAAGCCATTGAGTCCCTGTGAGCTGTGAATGAGCTCCTTCTGCACACACAGGCTTTTTGAATGCACATCAAAACAACCTCAGCAAACCCAGGGACGCATTCCTCAGGCGTTTAATGTGAGGGCAAATAGGCAACCACTTCAAAAAAATACCTCTTGGATGGAATTGCATAAGTCAGAAAACCAAGCGCTGGCCAGACCAGGGTGGAAATCAGGGAACACCAACGGTTGATGGTTTACCTGAAATTTTTAAGGACTATTTAAAGAGAGGGGATTTATTGTGTTGACAGGTTTACAGTAGACATACTTGCAACTGGTATGTGCAGGTACAAAAACTTGACTGAGGGATTGCTGAGGCTGTCATTTCACTCAAATGTTGATCAGTGTAACCACCTCAAAGTCAGAATTCATTCATCGAATCTTTGTAAAATATATAGAGGAAGAGGAAGAAAAACTTCTGCCACATGTCTATTTTTACATGCCGTCTTTTTGAGGTTGAAAAGACAATAACAAGTTGAGCTCTGCGAAGGCCATAATATTTTAATTATATTGTACAAAAGCTCCCCGCCCCATCTCCCTCCCCTTTCCGCAACCCCTTCCCTTCACAAACACACACAAAACGGCATCACATTACACACTAACTTCCCCGCTCCCCGCGCCATGTAATTATACAATCGGCAGAAAACATTTATTTTTAGGGTCAGTAAATGTTTGACTTCTGCTTGTGTGTACAAGGCAGAGAGAACAGGCAGGGGTATTTCACTATAAAATTTTTAACAACTCAAGCTTCATTGTCCAGTTTGAGGATTTTATGATCTGTAGGCAGTTTACTTGAGTTGAAAGCGTTTCTAGTTCCAGCATCATCCAAGAAAAGACTCGGGGCACACAATGTTCTCAGTATAACAGGTGTAACTCGTTAAAGCTACTTTGGTTATTGTACAATGGGTGGATTTTCAAGGTAACACTGCTGAAATTATGTTTAGCAATTAAAGGGACATAATGCAACTTCTAATGCAAGTTTTACTGCTCTGTAGAGTAATGTCAACAATATACAGCATAATAAGTGTTAGATTATAGTGGCCTGCAGTATACATGAACATGAAAGTCAGAGTTTCACAAAAGAAACAACAACTGAAGCAATAATATATCATGATGCCAAGTCAGATTTCTTCAGCTTTTACTTTTTTGAGTCAGAAATGTGTTGCAACATCAGTTGCTTGCTCACAACTGTCTTCTACTGTTGGACTGAAGAAAAAAATGCAAACAGTTCCAAGTGTTTGATTGTGTCATGAAATAATAAATAATGACCCAGAACAGCACTACCATTATTTTTTATTTTCACTTTATTTTTTTAAATTGCAATTTCTTGAAATGCTTATTGTCAGGGAGCATTTCTCTTCCATTTTAATGGAATACTGGCCAGAAAGTGAGTTTTGAAAGCCAGAACTCTCTGAGGCTGGCAAATTAATCTGTGAGTCATTGGGATTGGTTGACAACACTATCAAAGCCTTAAATATATATAATAAATCATGGCCATTTTGTCCTTTAAGGAAAGTAAAGTCTTAGTCATAGGATCCTTAACCTCCGTGTGAGTAATCCTCGAATGTTTTGGACATGAGTGTGGTGAGAATAATAAAAATATTTTGGGTTGTCCCTCCTATAACAGATACTGTTCATGTTCTGATCAGCACTACAACAATGAAGGAAGGCAAGGTCATTGTTAGTTTAGAAAGTAAAGACAACAGAACGAGCGCAAGTCACTTTTTCCTCTTTTTTTCCGTGACTAAAAGTAAAAACACAAGCAGCAGCTTCTTCCTGTGCTTTAACCCTTTTAAAGGATAAGTGTGGTGATATTCTATATTTTCCTTATTGTCAACAAATGAAAGGACTAAAACCAACAATAAATTCATCCTACCAACAAGTATTGTCTGTGTAGCTAAAGCCTGATATAGTTTATTCCTCTGTGCCATAGAGCTCCATTGTTGTCCAAAGACTATTAAAAACACATCAATGAGCCACACTGCTGCACTGCGTGACATGTTCCTTCATTGAACACTGCCTCTGTAATTTATTTTGAGTCAATCCCACATAAACTTTCCTGCTGCCGAAAATTCTCATTTGTCTACCAAATGTGTATTAATCCGCAACTGAAAATAGTCCCCAATAAACGCATCATTTACTCATATTTGAGTAGCATTTGCTAAAAACTACAGTGCCCAGCAATTATAGGAAATTAATTAGCATTTTTTCATACTATATATTTATGACCTGTTTGAGAGACGGAATAACACATTTTTGGTTTTGGTCTTTTCATGGAATTTGTTGACTTAAAAAATATAGAATAACGCCAAACTTACTGTATTCTTTAACAAGCAGCACACCTAGTTGAATTGTCAATCAAAGTTGACAACATATATATCATTTAAAAGCACAACACCAAACCATTCTATTTGTGTAAACTGTTTTTAACATACCAAAATCAATGCAACAATAGTTGCTTATTTTGCAAACAAAACAGAACAGTAAAACAAAAAATAAGATTACATTACCATGTTTGTGTTTTGAGAGTAAACTCTAAAGAGTTACCTAACAGAAGAGATAAAAGGCTCAAGAATAGTAACCATTTTAGTTTGGGTATGTCGTATTTGGGCTTGTCAAGATTTCCACTTCTGCTTTGTGACTGTGATCGTGATTCAGAGAATTCATCAGATATTACATATACTGCAAGTCTGCAGCAAATGCTTGTTGCAGAACTTTCTATGCTGTATTTACAAAATACAGTATATGACTAGTGCATCATAGTAACTCAGAGACAGTGAGAGTCATTCTGCTCATCAGTATCGCTGGTAGCCAGAAGAACAAGACTGCACATGGTTCGTGCAGTCTTAGTTATTACTCATCATAAGTTAATCAAAGAGGTATTTTAATATGAAACAGGACAAAAGATAGGAAGGGATAATTGCGGCTGCTATATGCTGTAACTTGTCTGTCTAACGTCTTGTTGTCCATCACATCTTCTGAGGGCAGACATGTATTTGCGGCTCTGCTCACTTACGACTCATTGTTCGAGGTAGGATCAGGCATGATGACCACAAAGCCACTGTTAGGTTATTAGCACGTTTCATCTGTGAAGTTCATGTGACCTGCAGGGCTGCAGTCGCTCTACACCTCGCTTTTGTTTTGCAAGCCGCACGATCACCCAAAGCGAACTGTTTGCAAAAGTCGAGGCCTTATTTCAGGTTTAGAATAAATACAACATTTGCTATAGAAGTTATTGAATCTGGTGATGTGCCAGTTTTTAATCTAATCTATAGCAGGAGGAGTTTGAATCAATGCCAAGGAGTTTTATAACGCAGCGGAGAAATTATCTGCAGGTCTCCTTGTGTGGTTTATCTTATCTAACAGTGCTTATAGGTATCCGATTGTCAGAGAAAATTACTGGAACAGATCCAAGTTGTGTTTTCCAAGTTTTATCTCCACCAAATTAAATTTTAGTATATACTGTTGACTGATTGGACAAGTTTTTTTTTCTGTTCTGATATTATTTATACTCATTTTAAAATCCAGGGGTTGGTTGCTTAATGTTTTTAAAAGAGCTAAAGTAATAGAGAGTCAAAAGTAATATTATTCTGTCAGCCAGGGACATAAGTGACCTATTAAAAAATACAAAATGGAAAAGAGAAAGAAACAAGCTTGAAGATCCAAAATCCCATATTGGCCAAATTCTGTTATCTTGGGTGAATGGAGTTTGATGGGGGGGCAATAACTGGCACACCCATGGTTGCAGTTATGGTGACTCTTGCTCAAAAATCAAGCTGCCAGCACTACAGCACGGCATGTTCACACTCATATCTTCTCATGCAGGTAATTACGTCCAAGCATCCAGAATATTCAAGTGCTACAAAACACTTTCTAAATGATTTACTGCCTATTGTCTTAACAACTCCAATACCATGTTTGTCTGCATTTTACCATAAAGTGGCAGAAAACCTCCATATGTTTGCAACATTTTTTTACCTAACAGACTAAATAGATTGCTTCTACTTTAACAGTCAGTTCACCTTTATCATAAAAAAATACATTTTCTCACTTACCTTTTAATGAGGTATCAGCCATGTGTTTTTTGTAGTTTTTTTTTTTTTTTTTTTTGGTTTGGCCTTTCTTCTGAATAAATTAACAAAAACTCTTGACGTCTGTGTTTTTTCCGGAGTAACCGATAAATAAGGTGTGGGAAGGGAAGGTGTGTTGCTGTTGCATTTTTTTGTGTGTAATTTTTTTATTCAATAATTAAAGCAGCACAAACAAATACACCTCCATTGTATTCGGGTGGGATTTTTTGGTTGGATACTTTCAAAATCTGTCTGTCTCTTGCTAGTTTTACTTACCCTAGCTTTAACCAAGTGCTTTTGTTGCCTAATCTTAATCACACGCTTGATTTAGGATGTGAACTCTCTGGTGTCACAGTCCTGCAGTTTGTATGTTTCCAACCAAAATCTAATTGGCAAAATTTGGCAAAATATGAACGTAAATTCTTGACAGGGTTGGCACGTGAAAACCAAAACTAATACCAAAAGGGGTACGTTAGAAAACATCTGTGAGAAATGACCCTTTAACATCTCTTCATTGGTTTTAAATGTGATTAGCAGGTTTTATTGATTATGATTGTGTCCTTGCTGCTTCATTCGACGGCAGTTTTCTTTCTGGACTGTTGCTTCCTTCACGCAACCTGAGATCTTTAGGCAGAAATGTCCTGACTTTATCTCTTTCAAGGTTAAAGACTAAAGGTGACCTGTCTTTTGGCTCTGGAAAGACCTGCCTGAGGAGCTCCAGCTGGAGAACACTAATCTTACTCATACAGTATCATAAAGCTTTTCTAAGAAACTTTGGCTTTAACTCTCTTTGTCTTTACCTGTTTGTAGGAGTTCTTTACATCCTGTTCAACATTGCAGGTTAATTACAGTAAACCAGCTTGAACGTTAAATTTAATTACAGCTAATCAAAGGAAGCTGCTGCTGAATGAATCAAGTTAAAGCATGCTCTTCCACATTTTGAGTATAACAGGATGTTATTCACCCCCAGATAAGAAATCACCATAAAAAAATCCAGAGGAAGAAGAAAGTCACACATTATGCTGGTTAACACAGATTCATTCTGATCGCTGGCATTAGTTAAATCAAAATTCCTACCTGAAAAACACTTATGTTTCAGATTGCCTAAATGTTTTTCTAACAATACAAATAAGAGTTACTTCTGTTGTCATTCTTGATTAGTTTGGAGGCAGAGGGACCTCAGGGCTACAGCTTCGTTACCTGCACTTAGTGTTTGGTGTTGATGTTGGGGGGGGGGTAACTTTACCCGAGATGCTATCAGATGACAGAGTATTTACCTCCATTGGTGTTTTCTGTAATTAAAGAGTTTGCCTTTACTAAATGCTGTGACCACTAATCACTTCAACAACTGTTGTCCTCCAGTGGCCTTTCATGGTCTCGTGGATCTCCTTTAGCTTAGAAAAAAATGCAGAGTAACTTTGACACAGTCTTTTGAATATGAAACTTTCATTTCAGATAATTTCTCTACTGCTAATTACAAGATGAATCGTCTTACTCTAATATGTTTTAAATAACATTGCATCTTTGAAATATGACACCACTGCAAAAAATCTGCAGAACTCTGTGCCTAAAGGAAACCACTGAGAAGCCTTGACTGTGTTAAGCTGGACAGCTTATCTACAACACATCTCCAGGGCTGCTTTAAAGGTCTGCAATTATAGGTTGTCACAAAGAAAGAGATGATGAGTTAAGATGGGCTGGGCTTATTTTAAAGGTTACAATCTATGGTTACAATTTACTTCAAACATTGTTCTAGTGCTTCATCCCTTTCAGTCCATAACTTAAGAATCATGTTTTGGTTTGATAGAAAATTTAGTGCATGTTAGTGGTGCAGAACAATAGGGCTTTAGGATTAAGCTTCTACTGTATGTTGTTAACAGAAAGGCCTCACACAAAGCACACAGAATAAAATGTAGCGTACACATAACGTTAAAAACAAACAAACAAGCAAACAAATATATATATATATATATATATATATATATATATGTGTGTGTGTGTGTGTGTGTGTGAGCCCTGGTAGCCCCATCTTAAATTTAACTTCAAAAACTTGATTTCAGTTTGGAACAAAATATTATTGTACCCTTGCCTTTGCAGTTTTGGGGTACTTCACTCTGAATCTTCATTCAAATGCCCAAATACATGTTGGGGCCTTTATCAGTAACCATAAACGTTTGTAATGGTTACTTTTTGTTTGTTTGTAATGGTTACAGTTGTTACCCACTCCCCCCACTCCCCCCAGACACAAAAGTTAAGCGTTAACAACTGTATTTAGGTAAACTCATTTCCAAATTACTTTTCAAACTTCCAAACAATAACTACTTTATCCTTATCCTTAGAGAAAAGGCATGGGACCTTGTTATGCATTTGTTGGACAACATTTTTTTGACATATATTTTTCAATATTATTATTGGACTACTTTTTTCCATTGTCAGCTTGGATTAGCAACATAATACCTCCAAGAAGCTGCTCATTGAGAAGCTTATAATATCAAGAAACCTGACCTCTGTCATGCTGGGGACAAAAATATCTGGGACAGCAATGAATGTTGTATTTTGCAATGTGATATCGCCACAGCAAGCCATGTGATGTCATTTCCGCCGGGTGTTCAATTTGGCAGGGTTGTGGGAGATTAAAGGTTCTTCCGATGTGCTTCCTCTCCTTCTGAAGAAGCACCCGTGTTCCCCTTCTAATTTGCCACCTCCTGCCATTTGCTTTGTGCACAGATTGAGGCCTTTGAAGTGGTGAAGCTCTCTTGCATATAATGTAAATGTGTGTGTTAGTGTGTGTGTGTGTGCTCCGGTGTTGATGCACGTGAAGGCACCAGCCCTGGTGTAATAATACAAAATATAAGACATCAACAAAAGGTAGGTTTCCTGCCGTCCTCATTCCCATGTAACACAATGCATGTGAACAATAGAAGCAGGCTCAGTCACCGTCATTATCCACGACATTCACTGTGAGCTTCAGTTACATGAGCCCAGCACACATCCCCCCAGTGACTCCACTGAAGAGGTAACCTCGGGTTTATCTGCATAACTGTCAGTATAAGGTTGCATATGAAGGGTTGTGTTTCCAAATGCTACTGTATGTATGTTTTTTTTCTACATTTGGGAATACAATTCGCCATGTTGAACATGAGATATAACAGCCAATATTTGAAAAAGCCCAGATTACTTTGAGGATTTACCATATTCCAGGCTGATAGCGCACTTGCTAAAATGGCATGCCAATTCATTTTCCACATTTTCATATGCTGAGATTGTACTTTTTTAACCAAGCTTGTATTTCTCAGCTGGCCTTAGAGATAGTGGAGCCCTTTTTAACTAAATAAATGAGTGATTTTCACATATCAACACAGTTCTACCACTCAGATCAGTAGCACCAATAGCCGTGGATATAAGTATATCTGTAAATGTAAACTGTAAATATCTCTCTGACTTTTCCATCAAAAGAATCAAACACATTTCCAAAATTAGACTTCACAGTTTCTTCTCCTCCTTCTCGAAGTTGTTCTTTTAGCATCATCTTTGCATGCTGAGACAGGCTGTTAGCGGGAGTTCGGCTGGTTCAGGCTGCTGACAGACGTTAAAACGTTCCCCGATCTGATAGCAGCTGAGTCTTTGATTAGTTAAATGAAACAATGGCTTTGCAAAGAGGAAAAATCACAACACAGAGCCACAGAGAGAAATAGAGCAGACATTGATATGAAGGTTTAATTACAGCATCCTGCAGGAACAACGTGGAGTCCAAACACAAATACGGTACATTCCTTTATCCTTAATATGGAGCTGAGTGCATTTGTGGAATTACTGTTTCGGTATGTTTCGATACAGTGTGTTTACAGTGTGTGTTTATGTGAATATCAGTGACACTTTAACCCCACAAAGTTGTAATAATACAGAATACAGTATGTCTTCATAGCAGAAGTTTATTTGAAGTTAATTGTTTACAAATTCTGTACCTTTGTAAACATTTAAGAATATTCTTATATCTGCTTACAACTACAATATAGTGTGTTATAAACCATTTATCAAATGTTTATATAGTGTGCAAATGCTAAATTGGGGTATCTATTGTCAATAGTATCTAGTATAAGATAAGGCTACGTAGTATGTTTGTGCACCATATTTTCAGACATTTTGTTATTATTTATCCAGATGTACAAAAAATGTACATCAGCCAGCTAACTATCCACTTAAGGATTTTAAAGATGAAAAGCTAAAAATTGTTTTTGTGTTTACAGTAACCTGCAGAATTAATACATTTCACCCACTTTTAGACGATGTTGTTACTGACAACAGCTTCAAATGTTGCTAAAGAGCAATTCAATAGGTTACTATAGTAACCTTCTTTAGTCCTTCTTTTCAAGCCAGTTTTGTCTGTAATTGAGTCCTTAGAGTCTTAAAACAAGTTTAAAATATATGCTTGTTTCAAGTATTTTCTAATACAATCATTTCTGGAAATGTCTTTAAACAAGATGATTTCTATAGGAAAAAGGCTGAAATACTCACTCACTACAAATTCTCACTGCACTGACATTTTTCACATGTTTTAAGAAACTAAGGTTTTTATGACCCAATAATATACTGTGACACAGTGATTACCTCAGAATCACTCTTTCGTAGGGATTATACCTGTTTTCCACACATTTAAAGAAATTTAACAACAATACAACAAAACCAGTTTTAGCACCAGTTTGGTCACTATTTGAGACTGTTGTTAATCCAGGCCGCAGCAGTTCATCCACATTCTTCTGTCCTGTTGGGGTATTTTGGTGCGCTGATGGATTCTCAGGTGGCTCCATTCAGCAGGTCAACAAGACCTCACAGGAGCCGCTGGCAGCCCAGTGCCCACACAGCCTATTCTCCAGCACTCAGCAAAACAATATTACAAGAGGCTCCTCACAATACTGGTGGCCCCTCACAATGCAGGGCTCCCACTAACAATGAGGGGAGACTAAAGCAGCAATCAATGCAGGACTCCCGATGAGGCAGACTAGAGCTGTGCAGACGTCTGGGCTGGGGATTTAACTGGAGGCCTCGGGCCATCAACCTGAGACGGGGGGTAGAGAGATGAATGAATTGAAAAAAAGTATTGGTGATTTTTCCTGCAATTCTGGGCACAATTTGCTCGGGCTGTGTTTTTCATGTTTCTGCTGAATTTCTGCTCAAACATAATTATCTCATATTTTAGTCATGATTAATGCCAATTCTTGACGCTTATTTCTAGCTGAATGGGGGAGTGGATTGGTATGATTTTTACCTGGACCATGGAGCACCTTTTGTGAAAGTCAAAGCCTCACTCCCAAATCAAGACAATGCTCCATCCCACACTTGGTAAGAGCCTGTAACACAACTGAGGGCATGGGGCCTCTGTTTGAAATGACTGTCATTAACATTTCTCCAGTCAAAACTATGGATTCCCTTTAATACTGATTATATTCCAATACTGATTCCTTTAAGATATGTATTTTTATGTATAGTACAGCTACACAGTGCATACTTGTATTTTAATGTTATCAGCAGTAAGCCTACATAAAAATACAGGGGGCATCAGATGCCACAAATGAGGGGGCTTTTACATATCTGTGACTAGTGGACTATTGTCTAATAATTACGTTATATGAATGAAATGCAATATTCATGCAATATTCACCACATTGTTAAACTTCCTCTTCATGTTATGATGATAAGAACTGGTTTAAAGTAGAAAAGATAGTGGTTTTCTCCCAGCGTGAGCAGAGCATCAAATGGAAAACGAGAGACAGACAAATGGCAGACGGGAGTGATTACAGAAATCTTTGACCCGCAAACAGAACTTGTTGCTGCTCCTCTTTCACCATTTTTGCACCAACAGTCAAAAATAAAACACTGAAGAAATCAGATGTAGTTTAATGAAGACCAACAACTACAACAGACATTATGTGGTTTAAGAGAAGGACTTTGGTCGATTTATGCATGCAGCCAAAAAGTGAACATTAACACACTCACAACTCATTGCTAAACTGAAGCAGCAGTAGATGAGTAGTAGACATAGTCCCCACAGTAGACATAAATGGACTGTTTAAATTGTATTTTGGCCTTTCCCTCTTATCCATTATGCTTGCATTCCTACATTCAAACAAAATGTGATATTAGTCTCCTTAATTAATGTCAGTCTCCTAAATAAAGTTTGTAAACAGTAGTTGAGTGTCTGTGACTTCAAATTCAGTGATTTCAGTGATCAGCTCTAAAAGCCAAAGCACAATTATTCAACCCAAAGACTTATCCATACACATATTCATTATCAATTTAGAATCACTTTTCATGTGAAAACAAAGAACTAAGCAACAAAAAGAAACAATCCGATAAAACAACACAGCACTTCTGTGGCCTTAAACAATCCAACAAGACCTCATGAATCCAGCCAAAAGGACCAATGAAACACTTCCAGCTCAAATTGAAAATAAAAAAAAAGAAATCTGAACAAATGGGAGGGTAAAAGTGTGCTTGTAAGTGGGTGTCTGTTTACCAGTTATGTGTGCACACGTGTGTGTGTGTTTTTGTGACACGCCACATAAATATTTACCATCTCTAACCAAATGAGTGTGCTGATGTGGATTTAAAAGCTAACATTACCGAGGATGAAATAATGAGCTTGTGGTTTCAGGGAGCTGGAGGGAAACACACTTGGACAAATAAGGATGGTGAGTAAATGGGGCCTTTGTTGAGCTCTGTGATACTTCTCACTCTGCACAAACAGAAAGGAGGTGTCGGAGGTGATTAGAAAAACAAATGTCAAGTTCTTTCGCACTGTTATCAGCTCTTTTCAGCACAATCCTGCACAGGTGCACGGTGTGTGTGGAAGCACACCCAACTGAAGCATATTTTGCTGCTGATAATCATGGTTTGACTTGATGTAACCTTCTTCCATCAAATCTTACACTCCTCTTGCATCTAAAAATAAAGTTTGGCATAATCAAACAAAGACTATAGTTTCTCAGCAACCCATTAGCCGCATGGTCTCAAAGCATTCTCACTTTGAGAATCCTTTATTAATAAATTGAAAGTGAAAGATGAAGGTGTTTTCAGAGATAAGTTGAACTCACTGTGCGTCTTTGTTAGCTTGATGGCTTTGCAAAAACAACTGAAGGATCCTAAGTTTTCTCCACTAACAGATTGAGTCAGGGTTGCAAAAAGCTGAACATAAAAATCACATGCACTCTGATGAGTTTGTAGACTGTAAGGAATTTTATGTGTTTGCCTCTGAGAAAATCAAACCCATAACTGGACTTAACCTGCAAGAGTTGATGTGCCTCATAAATGGTAAATAATTACAAAATAATAGACAGATGCAGCACAGAAAGCACTTTGTGAAAGGATAGACAAAATGCAGTTGGTGCTCTTTTATTTTTCTCTCTCTGTCAACAGAAGTGCATGTTTAGTTTATGATGTGCTCATTAAAATACTTGCAGAATATCAGGTAACATTTTACAGGGAGGTCACGCTCAAGGAGCTCCTCTGTAGATCATTTTATTACAGTTTTATTGCTCTAAGATGTAAACAAAGCCGGAAAAAACACTCTCTTAAATGGTTTGCAGGAGTTTTCTCACGTTGTTGGACTACTATTGATGTGTTCTTGGACACTTTTTTCCAAGTAAGAAAATAATGGGAACAAAAGGTCTTGAAAAATACATCTACGGTTATGTTTTTCTAGAGTTAATCTCTCTAATGGTAAAAATTCTGATATTTGGTCCATGAACAGCTTAAAAGTTGGAAGAGATTAATTTCTCCAAAATAGAAGTATGGATTTCTTAGCAAAACATGTTGTAGTAATTAATACTCTGCATTTTTTTTATCTAATTGAAAATTGGGCATATTATTTAATAAATTTAAACAAGGGTCTAAATCAAATTATACTCTCAAGACTGATATAGTGAAGGAGTAAATCAAATTCCAAACATTTTTCAACTGATCACATTGCCAAAACAGATTCATAAATGTTCCTTCTTTGTTTTACATCTAGGACAGTTTGGTGAAATATCTTTGGAAATGTATGCATCTTTATAGGAGTGAGATAGAATTTATGGATAAACTTAAAATTAGCTTCCTTGATTTTGTTACTTGTAAATGGGAATTATATTCTTTCCCAAATGTTTAGCCAGGTATTTTAATCTAAAACCATCCCTAGATATTTTTCCCAAATCTTTAATAGAGTTAGGAAAGATGAATGACCTCCTTTAGATATCGAAGACATTAATATATCCTCTACTTCAGGTAATCCAAAACTCAACTTATTTTCTTTAATAAGTAACCCGACAACATTCCCAGTTTGTAGATATTTAAAAAATCTGTTAGGAATGCCATATTCTGTTCTTAAATCAATGAATGATTTTAATTGCATGTTTTTATAAAACAAATCTGTAAAACAAAATTGGGTATAAATCGGGTATAAAACAAAATTGTTTTATACCCGATTTTGGCCATTTGCGCATGTTGATTGATGTTGAGTGAAGTGTTTATACAGATCAGGATTCTGATGGATAGGAGAACAGATGGAAATACAAGTGGTTACCAAGTTTCTTAACACAATCCTTCCAGGCTAAAAGTGTGTTAAAAACAGTGAAACATTGATCCATGTTTTTTATCTTATTGAAGTGATTCATAAATATAAGAGAGTCCAAAGGCAAGGGATCAAAAAGGTTGGCTTGCATATGGACCCACAGTGAGTCCCATCTCCCCTATGACCAACACTAAATTTCGAAATTGGGCTGACCAGAAGGCTGACCAGAAGTAATACTGGAGATTGAGGAGACCAAGACCCCCAATTGTCTCTGGCTTCATGAGGGTCAATAAGATAATCCTTGTTTTTTATTGCACCAAATACATTTTAAAATTAAATTAAATCTTGACATTACTTAACTTAACATTTATTCTTTCAGAAATAATGGTAGAGTGGACCATTTACACATATCCATTTTGTCTGTGTCTTATCTATGAGAGGGGTATAGTTTTCTTTGAACAGATTATCTAAATGCAGTGTAATATTTATTCCCAATTATATAAAACCCAGGTGTCCAGTGAAAAGGTTCAAGACATTATTTCTGTTGGTGTCATAAATTTATCTTATATCCTGAATATCTCCCAAATTGCTCTATTGTACTATATAAATATGACATTGCATTTTCTGGATCTGTTATATGTAGAATTATGTCATCTGCATATAGGGATATTTTGTGTTATTATTAATCTTCAATCCTTTAATGTTTGCATTGTCTCATACACATAACACCAATGGTTCGATCACCACTGCAAAAAGTAAAGGTGACAATGGACACCCCTGTCTTGTCCCTGTGGAAAAAGAAAAGAAGTCAGAGGAAACACCATTAGTGATAACTGCTGCTTTGATTTGATCAATTAAAAATTTTAAATTAGAGCCTACATTAAATCTGTGTAAAACAGAGAAACAAAAATCCATTCAACCCTGTCAGAAGCCTTCTCTGCATTATACGCCTGCTCAACACAAAACACACCTACACTGTGTTACGTGACTAAAAAAACATGTCCAAGGTTGATTTATAGGTATTAGTCAACACAAGTCTAAAATAGAAACCTTGCTATCGTCCAACAGCTATGTACATATAGTTTTAACATTATCACTCTGAAAAATGAAAACTGAAGTGATCAAGTTCAACCCCTTGACACTGATGAATCAACTTTACCTTATCAATAGAAATATAGATAAGTCTGAAACGAAAAAACGAATTGCTGCAAGGCTAATGTCAACGCCCAATTCTTTGCAAACAGTTTTGACATCCTTTGAACTCTGCATTTTCCTTGAACGATAGCAGGGATATTATCAGTTGCAAGATACAAGCGAAGAAAAGCTTGCTGATTAACCTTGAAATGCACAAGAAGAAAACAAGGGCTTGATAAATAACAGGTTGAATTTTATGTCTGATTTTCTCTCCAACTCTTGCTCTTAATCCCCTTCTTTCTTTACTTTCACTCTCTCTTTTCTTTACTCCTCTTTTCAATTCGAGTTTAGACTAGTCGGATTTGTGACACTAAATCGGATCCAAACTTGTACTAAACAAGCCACCGGGAATTTGTCAGCGTTTCTATAATAAAAGCAAATCTTTCATCTGAGAATTTGGCATTATTTTGCTTTGCTGAGCCAGCATTAGCATGAAGCAGCATGAGACACGACAGTGGAAAGAAAGCAAAACAGCCAAGTTGACTAATATTTGGAGAAACGCCACAATTCAGTCAAAAATCAAAGGGACAAATTGCAGATAAGATGTATTTTTGTATTTTGGGTAAAATAAAAATCAAACATTGAGGTCCCATTCATACTTGCTCATTTACAGCATATTTTCTGTAAAACTTGGTTGTAGTTAATTAATCATTTTAAGCAATTGACTCTAAAGAGAGACTTTTGCTTTTTTTTTGTAAATTGGTCTGAGGCTGAAATTAGAGAACTACTCAGAGAAAAAAAGACAATCACCTGTTGCATTAAACTAATTTTCACCTAGTACATTATATGTAATTTCCTGCATTGTCTTGTCCTGAATGCTAAATATCACTCGAGAATGGAGCTTTTGCCATGATGAAAAGCCAAAAAGCCCTTACTTTAACAGATAAACAAACTCAACAATTTTACTGATTCTATGTCTGAAAGGGGCTTATCTTTATGGCTTTTTCTGCTTCTATTTCCCCTTTTCTCCATGTCTTAACATCTCTGTCTCTTTCTCTCTCTCTCTGTCTCTCTCTCACAGTACAGTTGTCATGTCAGGTCTGTTGTCACCTCTGGGGTCAGGCCCGGGGCACTTAGTTGTCTCCAGGTGAGAGGAGAATCCTCCTCGTACTCATGTTTATCACTCCAGTGCTGAGGAGCTGCTGAGTGAGGTCAGTGTAAACCAGGATTAACCCTTTCCACTTTCTGGTTGACCAGAGGGTCAGGGGAAACTCTCCTGCCTCTCACTCAACTCCCTTGTTTTTACTTCTTTTGTCTGGAGGAGCATCTGAAATATTTAAAGAGCTTTTCTTTGCTGAGAGGTTGGCCTGTGTTGTCAGGGACCAGAGCTCATTGGTTCACTCATGCAGGAGCAGGTGAAACAGGAGATGTTGGGGGTCTGAGTGCCGACTCTGAAGGAATTCTTCAGGGATTCATTCCTGAGACGCTAGAGGATCGAATGCCTTTTTTCTTAATTGTTATGTTTTGAAAAAAATCATTCCACAAGTTCCTAATTTAAAATGACCAAAGTAAGAGCAAAATTATCTCTAAAAGTGTCATTAGTCAAGAGTTACTTATGATCATATCTACAAAAATCTGGTTTCATTTTATGACAACAAGCAGGTATCACTTTCTCAAATGTTACGTTTGTCATTTTGAAAAAAATATTTTCTCTCTCTCTGCACCGGTAACTTTCATGACCATAACTTTACACTTACACATTTGCTACATAAAGCATTTGCATTATATTTATTTGGACTTACTTTTGTATAAAGCAATTTTTTTCCCATCAGGAGCTATTTGGACTTTTGCTCAAGGACCCTTAGATACATAGAACATCTTCGAAACACCAATCCTCAGTTAATTACCGACCCACTCATATGGATTTAGCTTGAGACAAGCTGCTAAAATGTCTGATAACATTACAAAGTAATATTCCTCAGCAAATTTCTAAAATAAGTTTTTGATGGCTGACAGCCTACATTAAATCTGCATTAATTCCTACCAACACGAAAGATCCCCGACTGAATGTGAAGTTAACGTTAGCTTATCTATTTATAAATGTCAGCATGCTGGCCCCCCTGTTTTTGTGTGTTGCTGCTTCATGTTTAATTTTCATTGGGATTGTAGATGATTTTCAGTCCATAAATATGTTGTGTTCACTGGCATCAGAGGCTGTAAATGACTGCAACATGTCAAGCAGCTAAATTAACTTGTGAAGAAGAGATATTGTTTTACCAATCAGGACAGAAGCATACAATGTGTGATTCTGTAGAAGCATGCATGTCACTGACTAAGACTTTGCATTACTCACACTGTACAGTAATTAACCATGCAATTAGCAAATATGATGTAGGTGCCAAAGGTCTACGATGAGTTCCTATGGCGTGCCCTGAACTTGGTCTGAGGACACTCCAGAGCTCCATGTGGGCACTATGACCTCCCAGGCAGTGTTTGCGCTCCAGCGCAGCACGAACATGTTTTCACTGTGGATCCTGGGCTCATAAAACATACTAATTAGAGGGCATCCTTCAGCTGAGTGCAGCTATCAGTCAGTCATTTTATGTTTATGGCAATTTTTTTCTGTTGCTATAAAATTTTGTTGCTGAAGTGGTGTATAGCTGACTTAAGGAGGGTGGGGCAGAGATAAGACACCTATAATATCTCCCTATCAGGACTGAGGTTTTACGCTGTCTCCATCGGGCTGTAACCCTTGGTCGGGCACCAATACACGGCTCTGACAGTCGCCAAAAACTGTTTCCAAAGCCAAAAACTGTGTGTGCACTTTTATAGTAGTGTGTTTTACTACCTTACTCTGGCATTCTTCGAAGGTAACCAAAGGGGCATCAACCCCATGCATGTGCTTTGGCAACATAGCAGATTCCATTACAAAGAAAGAAGCAAAGCAGTCATGAGTGACATGTGAGATGCAGATTTAGAGAAGAAAAAGACAGAGACAGGTGTTCGGTTGTCTTTGGGCTGGATGTGACCATGTTAGCATGCAAAAAACGCAGATAGGAATACCTTACAAAGCTCAAGTCAAACAGATACTCTTCTTAAGGCATGAGAAAAGATCGACAGTCCGGGTCCCATCCAGCAAGCATGCAATGAGTCATGGCAGCTTGGGCAAACAATGTTGTCTGGCGTGACTCATAACCACTGACACATGGGTATCCAGAACACGTGGATGGGCACACAACAGGCAAGTCCAGGCAAAGGGCTGCATCCAGCCTGGCAGCCATTTACACCTGGATAAATCCTCTGATCTATCTCACACCAAACCATTCTCTACATCCAACTGTGAGAGTGTATATGCATGTGAATGCATAAGTTTTGGTTTCTTTGTACTTTTTTTCTGCTGTCTTGCTCTGCTGTGTGTCTGGATTGGTCCATCTAAGTCTACCTGCAGCAGGATCCTGCTCCTCCACCCGCTCACATGGCCGTATAGTCTTGTGATTAACAGCCCAGTGCAAACAGCAACAATCCTGCTGTGAGTCACTGAGTCAACAAGCAAGTTCTCTTCTTGTCTTTGGCCCTGAACAGTTCCCATCACATTGTCCAAGTCTCTCTTCACCGCCCTAGAAAGAGTGGAACAGTTATTTGTGCATACACTGTATATGACAAAATTATGTAAAATATGTGTATAACATGTTAACATAATTGTATATGATTGTTTTTTGTTTGTTTTGTTTTTGACTCACAGTTTCAAGTAGTTTCCAAAAGCAATCACACACACACACACACACACACACACACACACACACACACACACACACACACCTGTCACCCTGGCAGTTATGCAGGCTTTGCATATCCTGTCTTCCTTTTCAAACAGGATTTAAAGATTGATATTTCACAGTGAACAAAGCAGCCAGCATCATCTCCAAGTTGATATAAACCAACCTAAAGCAATACACTCACTATGTTGTATATTTATTCACTGTTTTTCAGGAACTAAAGTATATACAGCTGTGACATGTGGCTCCTAGCAGATGAGGTATTTGTAAGGTTACTGTAAGGCTGGGTTGGTTGGTTGGTTGTTTGGTTCAGGGTGCTCCCATAGAGTGAAACAGGGCAAGCTTCCTTCAACCTAACATTAGATGGGACTTTGTGCCAAACGATGAATGACTCTTGAACATTCAGTACTCTTGTTTGAAGCTCTTTGTTGTATTATGTGTGCCCGTGCAGCTGGTAATTAATCTGGTGGAATGTAGCAATTCCTGCTGATGCCTTCAGGGAAATAAAAGGAAAACACCTGACCAACCATCCAAGTCTTTTAGGCCTACATCATACCTACTTCTGAGTTTAAAAAAAAAAAAAGTTTTTGCCCTGATAAAGACCCTTCGAGGTAAAATCCTGACAACATTTTAAACCAATATCCTCGTCTAAGTAAAGCTTTTAATATAATTCTCTCCTAACTGAAATGTTTACTTTTCTGTTTTCAGGTTTTTCATATTCAAAAGCAGCTGAAGTTTCCCTGGACTTACTCCATGTGAAACAAATTCTTTAGCCTGTAATTTGGCCTGTGCATTCCTTTTGAATTTAGGATTTGATTTAAATATACTCATTTTGATAATAGTGCAATGACTATTACTAAAAGCACGGATGAGAAAAACAAATGTGGATGACCTCTCTCATTCAGTGCCAGAGGTGTAGTGCTATTTGTTCATGTTTGGAGCGCACCTATGATGCACACGCACGCGCATGGTTAAGTTGTGGCTCGTTTCGAAGGTTATGTATCCACTTTTCCTATGGTGGCGAGTTTACATTAGTCAACAATATCTGACCACATGATCAAATGTTAGACTGACTTCATGAATAGTTTCATCATGTTGAGAATATTACGTGCAGTCAATCATCTAGCTAAGTAGTATTAAGCGATACCATGGATGTAGTAGGTTGTAATTAGCATAGCATTAAGCAATATAACTTACAGGTGAATGAAGTTGTTTGTGTTTTGAATGATTTAATTTACTAACTTTTGAAGAGAAAATGAAGCTACATTCGAAACGTCCATTCTGAGTAAAAGTTGCAGTGCGTGCAGAGGTCAAGCTCATCTAATACGCTAAATTTAGGCTATGAAAACATACCTACCACTAAGCAAGCATTCATTTCCTGCAGGCAATGTGGATGCAGCACATGCTGACCCAGTTAAAAAGGGCTTTGTAATGTTCCTTTGCAAATGCATCACAAATAAAGAAACCGTCAAAAGAGTGAATGATTAAAGGATGTTTTGCTGCCTTTTTATTTATTTATTAGTTAACATTAGCTAGCTACAGACTGCTGCTCAAAGGCTACCGGCAGCTACCAGCAACTTTTAAGGTGGAATGTCTTCTTGATTGTTTCTCTATGCACAAGTTGATGCCATTAATCCATCAACACACCTTCAATGTCAAAACAACAACTTTTACTATTCCATTTGTTTTTATTAGCTCTTTTGCATGACATAGTGATGATTGGATTTTCAAGTGCTTAAAAAAAAACACAAATATTCTATTTCCACACTTGGAGAAAGTGTGGCAAAGCGTCCTTCTGGTGCGCTCCGGCAGCACTGTCAATGTTCATAATTACTGTGTTCGCTTTAAAAGGAATAGTTCAACATTTTTGGGCAATACCCCTGTTTGCTGTCTTGCAGTGAGTGAGATGAGAAAATTGATACCACTCTCATATCTGTGCATTAAGTACAGAGATAGAGCCCACAGTCGATTAGCTTAGCTTAGCATTAAGACTGGAAGACTGTCCAAAGTTTGATAATATGCCTATGAGCACTTCTAAAGCTTAACACAGAAATGTAAAAATGACAAGTTATGGGGAGTTGCGTGCTGTAGCTATTTCTGTAATGAGTCTGACTCGAGGAAGTACTGCTCCCAGCTAAAAAATAAGTTAGCATGTAACCCACCATAAAACCACAACTTTGCGCTTTTACACTTCAGTTTTTTGTCCTTATTAAATAAACAAGATATAACATTTTAATTTGTGAGCTTCAGATGTGTTGGTAGGAGGATTTTGTTAGCTTCGGACAGAGCCAGGCTAGCAGTTTCCCCCTGTTTCAAGTTTTTATGCTACGATAAACTAACCAGACCAAGAGTCCATGTTACTTATGGCTGCACTTTTCCTTTAAATGTAAATATTCTTGATTGTCTTGGGCAGCATTTTATACACATTTACCCAAATTTCAGACATATTTGATATCTTTGGAAACCTCAGGATTTGCACAAAATTTTAAATGCATTTTTGCAAGTTTCAACAATGTTTGGCTGCATAGCATGAGTTTAGTGACTGACCCATGGCATGTCAGTGAGCTTTAATGGGTTAATCAAATGGTAGATTTGCTTTTGCAATATCAAAGCTGCTTTACAGTAATAAAACCTCTCATGTCATTAACAAATTAAGCTAAATTAATCATTAAGTGTCATTGGAGAGTAAATGTATCAATTAAATTGTATTTTTATAAACTCCACATTTATCTTTTTTATGAGTTCCACCCCAGACCAATGCAGATATTTCAAAATTCTGTACTGGATAACTTGCGTGTTAAAGTCGGGATATTTTGAAGTGTCAAGTTTATGCAGGTTACAGTGAAGGCATACAGATTCAGCAAGTTAAAAAGTACTTGAGCCTTGACGCTCACAAGCCAGCTGCTCCATGTCAAAGCCATCCTGGAAATAAAGTATCTGGTGTGTAGAGCCAAGAAGCTGTTTAGTTATGAACTTTATGAGACTGATAAAGGGAAATCCTAATCAAGAACACATGTTATACTACAAATTAACCTAAAAAAACAGCTGCCACTGACAACTGCAATGAGAACTCGTAATCCAAAGGAATCTGACAGGTTGACTGGAAATGTTTCACGATCAGTTTAATTTTTTTGTCCCTTATAACCTTCGTCTAGTGAACATTTGTCATCTGCTGTTGTACTTTCCACAGAAAATCCACCCTGCTGTGACTTGAAAGTGCAGCCATGAACTCTCTGCAGTCACTCAGGGTCTGAGGATGAAGTCGAGGTCTCTCGGGTCCTGATGTGGCAGCTACACTGGACACCACAGCTCAGAAGTCTCTAGCAGAGAATAGGATGCGTTTTTCTTTTCTTTTTTTTTTTTTTCTCCAGGGTCGCGTAAACACCAGCGCCAGACCTGAGTGGGATCAAAGTGCTCATTAAAGAAGCCCACAACCCTGAGAAATGGCAGACCAAATAGCAGCCCATGGTGGCGGGCAAAAACTAAATTTGGAACAAGGGCATGCATTCATTTCCCAGGAATGGGGTGTCTTAGGCAATTGCCATTGAGCAACAACAGTGTTTTAAACAGCATTTTTTTTAAGCTACAGTAACAAACGGCTGAGTTTTGATGTGGAAAACAGAGGAAGTGTTGTTCTTGATAAATAGATACATAGATAGATGACACAAAATACTCATCTCTGACCTTTGATTGACCTCTAAAAGAAATATGTCACATGCTTTGGAAATGCTGTAAATATGTAGACAAATCACAAAGAATCATGCACAGTATTTATGTTTTACTTTTTTCAAATATTAATATTACATTGCGTTTAAACCAGCTGTATTACAAAAAGGATAATAAGAGGGTTTTTTTCAGAATGCATCATTAATAAGCAAAATGCTCCAAATAAAGAGAAAACCCTGCCAGCTATTCATTACACAGGTCAGTTCACAGCTCATGTATGATCAATAAGTCTGTAGAGGTGACCAAACCTGCAGTTAAAATAACATACACCTATATAGAAAGAAAAGGTGCATTACATCTAATTTTAATACCACAAAGGTGTCATAGTTTCTGCTCATTTAACGGTTTCCACCAGCAGGGCTGAAATAGTAGAAATGCAGTGTTTGTGTGTGTAACAGAAACACACTGAGGTATCTGTTGTACGCGGGTGAACACAGGACTGCGATTCACAGTTGGCCACTGATTGAAGTCAGTGTTTTCTTTATGATCAGAATCAAACTGCCTTTTCTATCGGCTGGCTAGATACAGAAAAACACCTTTGAAGTGGCTTCTGAGTGAAAGCAAAAACACAAAAGCACAATTACATATCACCACTTACAGGCTTCTTAAAGGCTCAATCAGAGAAATGTTAACATTTGTGCAAGGGACAATAGGTTTTCCAGTTCCGAACGTAAATCAAAACGGCCTTGTGTAAACAGAGGGAACGAGTCAATCTGGAATCATCTGTTGATTCAGATTTCTATTTGAGTCTTTGTGATTATGGCTTTCCCACCATTGCTCTGTAATTATAGACCTGCTCTCCTCAGCAGTAAGGTTCACATTACAAGTGTGGTTATCAACATATGTGTGAGAGCGAGTGAGAATGTGTGAGAGTGAGTGTACGTGACAGGCAGTGGAGGACTTACAGTGCAGCCTGAGCGTGCCTGTGGTTGACCTGTTAACCTTAACGTCCACTGCGGAGGCTTAATTATCAGAAATAATGCCTCTGGTGAGACTTTTATATAAACAGTGTGAGTACACGAGTCAGTGTACTGATGACAGGCATGCATGTTTGTCAGGGTTGGAAAATAACTAAAACAACTAACTTCAATGATTTCTTCATCTAAGCCATCAACCTGTCTCTTAGACTCCATTCCAACTAGGCTGCTTAAAGAAGTTTTACCCTTAGTTAGCACTTTTTTACTGGATATGATCAATCTGTCTTTATTAACAGGCTATGTCCCACAGTCTTTTAAAATAGCTGCAATTAAACCTCTTCTTAAAAAGCTCACTCTTGATCCAGGAGTTTTAGCCAACATTAGACCTCTATCTAACCTTCCCTTCTCTCTAAGATCCTTGAGAAAGCAGTCACCAGTCAGTTGTGTGACTTTCTAAATAGCAATAGTTTATTTCCAGTCAGGATTTAGAGTGCATCATAGCACAGAGACAGCACTGGTGAAAATTACAAATGACCTTTTAATTGCATTGGACAATGGACACATACTATTACAGAGAGTGGAACATTTAATTGGCATTAAAGGAACCGCACTTAGCTGGTATAAATCCTATCTATCAGATCGATCTCAGTTTGTACATGTTAACGGTAAATCCTCCATGCATGCCAAAGTTAGTCACGGAGTTCCACAAGGTTCTGTGCTTGGACCAATTCTATTCACCTTATATATGCTTCCTTTAGGCAATATTATTAGGAAACACTCTCCAGTAGTTTTGTGCTGTCTCATCTCTTTCTGCAGGTATTTCTGCCTCCGGAGCTACAGTCTGGATCTGTGGTTGTGGGCCATGTTCTTGCTCGACAACTGCTACTACAATCGTTATTATTAGTCTTATTACTATTCCTATCACTATCATTCCTGTTATTATTACTTTATTAATATTAACAATCCCACTGCCATTACATTATTATTATATAATAATAATCTGTCTCTCTCACAAACCCAACCAGCAGTGGCGGATGGCCGCCCACCCTGAATCTGGTTCTGCCCGAGGTTTCTGCCTCTTAAAGGAAGTATTTCTTTGCCATTGTCACCAAGTGCTTGCTTATGGTGGGATTTGTTGGGACTCTGTAAATAATATTATAAAGAGTACGGTCTAGACCTGCTCTATAGGAAAAGTGCAATGAGATGAACTTCTGTTATGAATTGGCGCTATATAAATAAAATTGAATTGAAAAAATTTAATTATTGTAACAAGCACATTTATCACCCACCTTAACGTTCAGTCAGCACAACACAAATGTCACAATTTCACAAGATGATAAAGAAAAAGTTACATGTATTTGTCAAATTCAAATGCAGACTTTTTACTTGTAAAGGAGTATTTTGACATGGTAGTATTTCTGTTTTTGCTTGAATTGAGGATCTGGATACATCTTCCACCACTGATGTTTGCTTTTTGTGAATGTAACCAAAAAAACTAAAGGATTAGGCAAAATGCTGTTTCCTCTGTCAAACAGGATGGATGAGGACAAACGCAGGCTTACAGCTTTTAGGTAAAACCACATTTTAACTGTGGAATTTTGATTCTCCAGAGAAGTCATCAGTCAAACAGAGGACAGGACTGAGTTGTAGTTTCTTTAAGCTCTAGAGACAGCGCCAACAGTCCCACTTTTTAAGTGTAGATAGATATTCCCAGATGAGGCTTAGACAGGCCTAACCCCGAATGATGAATTAGGCTATTCACCTCTTCCAAATCCACACAGACCTCTGTGTGTTTTGTCACATGAAAACACAAGGTTGCCTCTTGTACCCCAGGCCCAAGTATGTAAAAACAGAGGAAATAGCTGAAAGAAAAGGTGTCATTTTTCTTCATCTAAAAGAGTGCATGTGTGTGTGTGAGTGTACAACTCAGAGAGGGTGAGTGAGAAAAAGTGAGAGCGCCTGCATGCGTGAGAAGCACACGGAGGGAAAGTGAGAGCGCGAAGGGAGAAAGAGAAACCGGCCTCTAATTCGCTGATCTCAGCTGATTACATTTTCCCGTCCAGACGGTAGACATTCCTCCAACCTGTGGCTGCAACCATTCAGGCCCCTCGGTTTTCACTCTACAGCAGAGTCCCATTAGAGGTAAACAACCCTGAGTCTATGCAGGCCACAGAAACAGGTGGGCATGAGTGGTGAGACTGGCCACTAAAACCTTGTTAGAGGTCAACAGACAGAAAATCTTCACCAAAACTTTTGACAGACACCATGAGAATTCAGACTTCAAGGACTTTTAACCTTTTACACATCTGTACCTCTTTCTCGCAGACAACAAAAAGGAGAAAAAAGTTTCTGTTTGTTTAGATGGCTGTGAAAACACAACATCTGCCCCACAAAGAGTTAAACATCAGATCTGTTTGCTTGGAATGTGATCTGCCTGAGCTGATCAGAGTGAAGCTATGAACCACTTCACATCTCTTGGTTGGCATGTGAAACAGCAGGATATGCTGTCACAACCAGCCAGTGACACTAGGAAGACATGTCATGGCAGAAATAAGTCGAGTTCATAGTACATACATGTTGTGTGTGGGTGCTCCGACTCGAGCAGCTCCTCTGGCCAGGCCTGTGTGTTGCTGTACACCAGTAGTGGAAGAAGTATTCAGATCAAGTACTCAGTCTGCAGAAAAATGGCTCCAGTGATATATTATTATATATTACATTATTGTTAATCTGGATGCATCAGTGTATAAGCAACATATCACCGTTGTAGCTGCTCAAAGTGGAGCTAGTTTTAACTCATTTATAGACAGTTAGCTAGTTTAGTGCAGTGGTTCCTAACCTAAGGGTTGGCCCCTCCAAAGGGTCACAATATAAATATGAGGGTTCATGATTAATGGGGTAGGGAAGAATAAAAAAGTATTTTTTAGTACTTTTCTCTAATCTTTGCTGTTTGTGAAATATTGGATAATTTTACCTCTTTGAGCCTCAAAAAACTATTTAAATTAAATTACACGCCTTGAGAAGTCTAGTAGGGTGGAACTTCTAAAGGCTCCATCAGACATGCTTGTAGGACAATTGAATAGCTCTAGAAACCCCCTGTCCCCCACATCTTTCTGACGTCAGAATTGAGGGGGCTGTGTCCAACCATTTCTGCAACTTTCGGAAACTGATCCAACATACACATCCACTTCACACAGTGATTGACCAGCCGTGTGGTTTGAACTTCTCTCTTCTATCAACTATTTCTGTCACTTTTCATGTGAACAACCGAGTTCAAGTAGCATAAAGAGGAAATACTGACAGTTGTACTCAAATAAATGTACTTAGTTACTTTCCACCACTACGGGACACCTGCAAACACATACACACAGTCAAAACACACACCTCAGCATCAGTTTTTCCGCCATGAAGGCCACAAAGGTCAAGGAAACAGTGGCAACGTTTCAACAAGCCCCCCACCCCCTCTGTTCCTCAGCAGGCCACACGTTTACTATCAACAGGAAACATCTTTCACAGTAAAGGAAGTTTACTCTCTAATTGGCCTGATGTGATTCGATGACTAGAGTGCGCTCAGCCAATGGGAGGGGGATTATTTTAAGAGGAGGTATAAAAGGGAACAGAGGTCCTTCCAGAAAGCTTAGACGGCACAAAGTTCTCACACTGACTACATGGTGTGCTCTCAGCTCAACTTCTGCAAAGTTGTTAAGACTGTACATAGACACATTACTAAGCACATCTGGTTTCATTGTTGTTTCATGGATCCCATAGCACATCATGAAACCACAGTCTAAGCAAAAGAATATGGGGGAAACCCAGAGTGCAAAAAAACTGACCTCATTATGATTCTCCAGGCAAATGCGTTCCTCCTCACACATTTCTTGAACAGAGAAAAATTATCCATGTATCCAGTGGCCTGTAATATATGAAATTATTAATCATACAGGAGCTCACAGGCATATGATGGTGAGAGGAAGGTCCTTTTGAAAGGTATTTACAGTTACTTTTTTACTTTTGGAGCTCTGCCTCATGACGGAGCAGTTACCCCCCTCAGCTGCCACTGATGCCACAATCTCATTTTTAGTCTGCACATTCCTAAAGGTGATTGTTCTGGCCAACTTTGACTTTTTTTTTTTTTTGCTTCAATGTACTGTGAGAGGCATGAGAGCAGAGCCAAAAATATCATTATACAGAGGGTGACATTAAGGGAGCGCGGCCTAGCGACGGGGAGCTATGACGGAGTTCCCTGATTAGTGAGTTACCACGCAGAGACAAAGGGCCTCTGAAATCACAGGAAACAGAACAATCAAAGAGCCTGCGCACATTCCAAGAAAAGCAGCGCGCCACAGAAACACAACATGATCCAGGACATTGCTGCGTCTGAACATCTGATGAAAACTTTAGCTAAGCAAGTGCAATGAATTATTCGTAAAGAACGATGCCAAGGACGGAGCAAATAGCTGAAATCTTAAATTACTGAAACACATACATCAGAGGCTATCTTTGATCACATTTTCCTACTGAGAGAGGGAAAATCAGAAGAAGACATGAATATGATATCTGAATCTCATATTTGGTTAAGAACTGATCAAAATTATAACTTCCACACTGTTTGAATCTGTTTTACAATCTCAGTGACAGGTAGTTTCATACACTTGCAGATGCAAAACCCCCAAACCCTCAAAACTGTAGGGCCCCCCCCAAAACAGCTTCCCCATGATCCATTAGATCTCAGCCTGGACTCAGAAAATAACTGGCTCCAAAATGGCAGCTCTGTTTCCGCAGCATTGGTTTGCTGGATTAGAACAATTCCCCACCAGCCCATAATTTGTGGGATTCTCATAACATGCCACACCCTGCCATACATTTCCATTATAACCCCATTTTGTCCTCTGATGAGGATATTTCAGGATGAAGGAGGATATCTTATCCAGTTTTTGGTGAAGGACCCTTCAGTTTTGGGGGGGCTGCTTTGGGTTACGGGCCACACGGATGAGCTTCTAGCCGCTAAATGTCTCAGATTTCTCCTCAATTGTTCAGTAGCAGGTAACAACAGGGTTGGGTGGAAAACCCTCAATGTGGGTGCACAAATTCTAGGTCAAGTAGAGATGAAGAGAATCTATTTTCAGCAAAATGTGCTGTTTATCTCTGTGTGTAAATCCACTGGGGAACCTCTTCCCCCACAAGTCAGGCCCACTTCTCTAACTTGTGGCATATGTGGTCACCTATGTGATGCAGTTGCTAGATTATCTGTTTTCTCTTTCTCTTTTGTTAGGTCTTTTTTATGTGTGATATATACGACTACCAAATTGATTAGCAATAACTAGTTATATTGAGTTAAATCAATAAGATCTTGAGTTTCAGTATCTCCTGAGTATTTCCACAAGATCAGAAACATGATATCATGAAAATCTGAGTATCAAATGCAGAGAACAGAACGAGCTGTGAGTCCTTTCTCTGTATTTCCAGGCCGACAGCATATCAGTCAGGCTTGTGCAACGCAATGGGGCGAGGGCGAAAAATGCCAGATGAATATAAATCTTAGCACGGTCGACCTCAGAGTTTGCGAAAACAAATTAGAGCCCGGCAGTCCTCTTGGCTCAGAGACACACACATTATATACACAACTGGTGTACATGTGTTCCTGTTAATCGCTGATTTGAAAGACAACATTCAACATGGGCCTCAAAGCAGGCAAGAATGTGGTATCTCCGTCGTGAGCCTGTGTGAGGTCCACGCTGCTGAGCTGATCGTAGACAAAGCACAAAAGAGAGATGCAGAGATCAAGAGATAATATGAATGCAGCTCTCACATGTTGCTGTTCAGCTGAGTAGGAAGGTACTGCCAGAATGGTGAATGATGCATCAGTTTCCGGATGGCGTTAAAGAGAAAGAAGCCTCAACACATGTCACTCAGAAAAAAAGGGACGCTCATTTTGTTCCATTACACAATCCCTCCATGAACACAACCACCATACTCACACATGAAGCCACACAGATTTGCATAGCTGCACATGCACACACATGCAAAAACACACACAGATAAAAATGTTATTGGTGCATTCTTGCTAGAAACTTTAGAAAGATTGTATTTGCAACTTCAAAAGGTGCACCACATTGAGCAGAGAGGAACTGTGATTGTTCATTACAAAAATGCAAGCCACCTCAGTTTGCGTTAACCCACAACACACAAAGGCTTGCACTCACACACACGAAACACACTTCAGGAAATTATGGCCTAACTGTGAGAAGATTCACTGTTCAAAAAACAGGATGTGGTTACCAGCTGCATTAAACCAGAGTACACCTCTGTAATACTAACACTCAAAATACAGTGACAACCTGCAATATCTGACTACTTTAAAACTCTAAAACAGAACTGAGAAAACTGTTCCACCTCCACAAATTGAATTTTTATTTATTTTATTTGCATAAGAGGCACGTGTTCAAACAAGAACATTATTAATTTGTGCTGGAATGCAGTTCCTCAAAGAAGCAGCCCCTTGTCATTAGAAAGTTGTACTCACTCACATGCATGCAGGCCTTTGTCAAAGAACATCTCTATCCCTTTAACAAAAGAATGTCTGAATTGCATAATATGCCAGGCAGGTAGATTAGCAAAGGCTTATTTCTCCTGCACCGTGTCTGTGCCTCAGGTTAAACAGAGCAGCTGCATTTGAGAATGTCACCCAGAACTGCAGGGCTCTCCTTCCAAATGAGCACACAAGCATTTATGGATCAAGTGTGTTTATGCCCTCGGCCTGCCGCAGGTTGAAGTACATGACCTGTCCTGCTGCAGAGAAGTGCCCAGGCATGCTGGCGATTGTGAGGGCTTAGATGGGAACAAAAACAAGGAGGGAATTAATTGAGCCAAGAGTCATTATCTGAGCGGTTAGTGTCAGCGGCTCAAAGGACAACACAGGCAACAGGTCTTGTGACGAGCCGGTGTCAGAACAGGTTCTGACAGTTGAGCTGAGCTGCAAACAAGATGAGCCTGATAAGTGCTTAATGGAGAGCTCAGATGAGTTTTAAGTGGTCAGTCAAGGTTGAGAGGGTGGGGACCCAAGCTCTCCAGAGGTCATGGACTCAGAAACGCCTCAGAGACCTTTGACCCTTAAAGAAGCCTGTGAGACGTGGTCACAGGCTCAGATGATGAGGAGAGAGAGTTGCTCTGTGACGGCTTTCCCCTCTCTATCAGAGAGCATGCCGTTGCTAAGCAGTGGGTGTATGTGTGTGTGTGTGTGTGTGTGTCCGTGCAGTGTGTTACACTCACTATTCACAGTGACAGTACAAGATGATCACATATTTTGGGAACAGTTGGTTGATGAATAAGACACTCAGTCATAGAACACCGTGGTGCAGTTACGTCAACAGTCCGTCCTTGTAGTAATAACCTCAGCCATTCACAAATAGATCTGACCCTGTCTTGACATATTAGAAAAATAAGCATTGAACCTGAAATGTACTTGCGTGATAATTATATTGTTCTGTAATCATTATCATTCTGATGTCAGATGGTGACTGACATCAGAATGATGTCAACTATGCTATTAGTTTAGTCTTCACTCCTCAGCTTCTCAGATATGATAAGACACAGCCCCTGTCTACTTCCACCCCATAAAAAGCCCATAAATTACAGCTTGATCAATGGCGGGCCCCATTCAGGAAGTGAGTAAAGAGGCACAGATGATACAGGAGATACAGGTTATTAAAGAGCAGCGGGGAGAAGGGGGAGTTTGAAGTTAACCAGTCAGGTGAGGCCCCTGAGCCGTTACAGCAGGGTAATTATACCTTTGTTGAAGTGTTAAATAGACCAGTAACCTGCGCTTTGGTGCCATTTATTGAAGCCAGGTGTAGTAAATAAATCAATTAGATATGCGGCTTCAGAAAAAGTTTGACTCACTTTGCTCCTTGGGGGAGTTTTTGAAGCTATCTTTGACTTTATGTTGAGCACTGTGTGGGCATTTTCAGTTCTGCTACAGTAGTAAAACACTACGGTATTTAAAATAGATGAAAATTCTCCAACTGTAAACGGCTTTGTACAGATTTTAAATCAGGTTTCATCAGTGGATTGCACATAGCCACAAAAGAAACTGCTGAAAGTTGGAGAGGAAACCGACATGCGGCTCAGCAAACCACTCTCTCCGTTGAGGTAGCACACTTCACACATGACGAACTGAATATCTTGCATTGGTTTGGATTCTGTCTGTGCATCGTGGACCCACCTGGTTAGCTGACAAAACCACACTACAAACACCAATTCCTGTCAGCAGGCTAAGAGTGAAAGAGGGACACATCAAAATCTGAATGCTGCGCGTGCCAAATGGTCGGTACACACCGGATCTCGTTTGTTTGTCAACCACAGGTTGTTATCTCCTCTGCCTTTTTGCAACCAAACCCAAAAATCTAAATTACTCAGTTGTAGATACACCCTCAGCACCTGAACACTCCCTTTAACTGTTCTAACTGTCCAAAGTAGAAAATACATTGATTTAGCACTTGTTACACCCAGAAATCACTTCATCATCTGTATTTTTCTCAATATGAAACTCATACTGTGGTCATCATTAAATAAGAATTGTTCTATCAATCTAACAATACTATAGTTTCCATATTACAATGTGTGAGCTAACAATAAGTGATACCAAGTATACTACACTAGATACCATCCGTCAGCATCTTTCTCACCCTTCACCCGCTTGAAAAACAGGGGTGTTTTATGACAGTTTAACTCTGGGTTAATGTCCCCATGCTCCTTTGAGATAGCATCTGTAATGTGCAGAGGAACCTGTCTGAACCCCCACCAGTGCCACAGCCTGATGAGTTACTGACTGAGTGAGTGCTGGACAGCTTGCAGGCAAACTCGTGATGCCCCCTGGCCTTGAGAGACATGGAGGAGAACAGATTTCACCTGTGTGGATTTGAGTTTCTGTAATTATTCTTACCAAGATCTGCCACGTTAGATATTTGGGAAAATAATTATACTCTTACCTCAAATATAGGCTGTACAAATATATTACTAACTTTACACTTTAAATAGCATTTTTATCAGGGGTTTCTTGGCCTTTACTTTATAAACTCATTATTCAAGTGATTAGAGAGTTTTTGACAACTTTCAATTTGTCAGCTGATGATATATTTAACATCAGTTTCTATTAAAGGGGTACTTTAATATTGCACTTCCTCAAAGTTGGGGGTTTCACAAGTGATAGATTTTTAAAAAAAGAGCGGTCAAAATTGAAGCAACAGACTTTTAGTCTCTAGTATGGGTCAAGCACCAAAAACACTGGATCCTACAATCCCATGTTGCAGCCTTTCATCAGACCCTTTCTGGCTTCTAAATGCACTCTCCTTTCAAAACCCACACAGTTTGTCTCTCTAGGTCACAATAATCTTGGCTTTTGGTTTGGAGTTATCTTCAAGTAAGATCAAGATCAATCACATGCTGTCTACTGTCGTTGTAGGCAGCTTTGAGGGAAGAGCTGCGCTGGCTGTGGTCTTCACAATTTGATCAAATTTCAATTCTAGTGTCCAGAAAGACAAGTCTCAGTCTCTCTGTGCTGTTCAAGCAGTGTGGTGATGGCCTCCACTGTTAAGCTAGTTGCTGAAGCATCTTTTTTACTGGACTTTCCTACTTTCAAAGCTATATTGCTGTAACTGCAAAGCATTAAAGCAGCTATAATCGATATTTTTATTATAACAATGTATCAAATGACAATCTAAACATTATGTGACAATGTGAAAGGGGTCACTCGTAATAATGAACCTACCGAGAATTATCACCCAAATCTGCAGCTCCGCTCAGCTTTACAGAGCTTTACAGTGAGTTTCAGCTCATAGTTTACTGTCTGGCAACTTTACTGTTTTGGTTCACTCTCACCGCTCTCATAGCGTTGTATTCGACCGTAGCAGGCAGCTGTTTTCAGTGAAAAAACTCTAAAAACCCACTGTTCACTACCTGCTCAGCACCAAACGGCAGACACAGTTAGCAACTAGCTGGTGAACATAGTGGAGCATTTAGCTGCTAAAGAGCCAGATATTTCCCTGAGGAGTTGGTAGAGACCAAAAGCAGAGCTAAAAGGAGAGGGAATATTGGACTTTCATTCATCCAGTGGCCAGAAACACAACTAAATAATAACTGACTGACTGAATAATAATGTTGCTCCATATCTGCTGGATGTGTAAATAAGCAACTATTTGCTAACAAGTTCGCCATATCAACTTTCCACCCCCAAGGGGCCAAAACAAGTTAGTAATAACAGGTTTAAATATAAAAACAAAAAACACAGTCCTTTTACAAATTAAGTAGTGTCGACTCAAACATGGAGTAGTTTGAAGCCATCTCACACCTCCAGTTTGTAACGCAGGCTTTTAGTGTCAAGCCCAAGCTTACTTTTTTAAACTTTGGAAAGCTCTCTCCAGAGCCACCGTAAACATCTTACAGCTGTTGTTACAGACTGAGAAGTACTCTTAAGATTGTGTAAACTGAACTTCATGCGTAAAATCAGTAACCCTATAGAAAATATTGAAGTCTTTATCATCCGAGGCCCTGACCCTGAAATTGAGGAACTCTCCTCATACACATTTAGTCATACAGTCGTACTGTAGCTTTGTCATTTCCAACGATAGGCTTCTACTCACTGACACAGACACATCCCGACCTCGTTTTGACCCTTGTACTTAACACTTTTGCTGATAACCTGTCTCTGCCTCCCACTTGATTTCATACATGATGACTCCTATTCACTACGTAGTTCCATTCATTTCACCATCACATTGTCACTCATACTCATGAAATGGTGTCAAGCTTTGGCCCTTTAAGGGACCTGTGTTTTCAATGTCATCCATTTAGAAATACACAACGGCATTCACGAGTACAGGATCAATATCCACTCTCTGAAAGAGCGTGGTTCTGTGAAAACAGACGAGTGCACTCAAGGAATCGCAACCAGGTGTAGGGGAGGAAATACCTGGAGCATTCCTTGCTGGAGGAATGTTTTTATTACCCTTTTTACAAATGTCGCCATTTCGAGGTGTGTACACTATAAAGTGCACTGCAGGCTGGATCACTCCATCAAGCAGAGCATGGCTTCAATGGGGAACCTGTGTCGAGGCCAGGGTTATGCTATTTGAACAGCTGGCACAGTTTAGTTCGGCATGTTCAAATGTGCACAGGTCTGAGGCTGTCATACCACACAGAGGGAAAAAAACACAGGCCTCCCTGAGCTTTCAGCAGGATAGACTCTACTTTATACAGTGCCATCATACTGAAAGTGAAACAGTTGAGTTGACCTGCTGACTTTAGATGGGTCAGAAATCAGTGCAAACAGAACAGAAAAGGCAAAATGCTGCTTAAATGGACACATCTAATTATCAGTGAGAGTCTTTCCACATTATGCACTGTCAATACATGAGCTTTAAAGGAGTAGTTTGACATTTTGGGAAGTACACTTATTTGCTTTCTTGCCGGGAGCTAGATGAGATACAACTCTCATGTTTCTATGGTAAATATGTAGCTAGAGCCAACAGCTGGTTAGCTTAGCTTGGCACAAAGACTGGAAATGGGGGCTAGCCTGGCTCTTGTTTATATGTACACTTTTTTGTATGGATTAAACAAACAAGATATAGCATATTAATTGGTGAGTTTTAGAGGTGCTGGGAGCCAGATTTTGTTTTGGACAGAGCCAGGCTAGCTGTTTCCCCCTGTTTCCAGTCTTTTTGCTAAGCTAAGCTAATCGTTTCCAGGCTATAACTTCATATTCAATTCAGTGTACAAACATTAAAGTGGTATTGATCTTTTTATCTAACTCCCACTAAGAAAGCAAATGAGAGTATCCCAAAATGTCAAACTATTCCTTTAAGGTGAAGAAGAAGCAGAAAAAACACTTTCAATAGTAAAATATCTTCTATCTCATAAGTTGCACTGAGCCTGGCAAGCACTTGTAGCAAATGTCATGTGTCCAAAGGCTGGTCTGAAAATGTTCCAGTCTATTCAGAGTGGCCCACTTCAAGTCCCTGAGAGCCTGCCCATTCTCATTTATCAAATAAAAAGCACCTTTCTTAGCACTTTGGAGAGAAAAAAACATTTTCACAGCCAGTGAAGCCATGTGTGTGCGGTTCGACGAGTGGGACCGGTATGATTCCTTGTGTTAACAGCTAATAACTTGGGGCCCATCCCCCTGGTGCTCTACTGGCTCAATTATATCCATATGTAGCCATTATTCCTGCCATGTTAGCTGGAGTGAGCTGCATATTTTTAAAAGGTGGGTTTCCATAACACTTGCTGAAAGCTACGTTGGTTGTTGAGACACATGTTTGGGTTCTGTGGAAGCCAGATGCTAGCTGTTTTAATGCAGAGGTGCTGTGGAACGCAGCAGGGGCCAGTATGTGCCCTTTGTTTTCAAAAGTCTCACCTCAGTAATGTGTTTAGAGACAATAAACAAGTTTGGTACCTGAAGAGACTCGCAACACTTGCCTTAAAAACTTTTCTCCATAGATACAAAAAAGGAGTTTTTTCTCAGGTATTTTAACACTCTTGTACAATATACCTGACATACACTCAGTTGCTAGTTTATTAGCACACCTAGCTACAGCTAATGCAGTCTAATACAACCAGTAGGCGATATGAGGGGGGATGCCATCCGTCTCATAGCGGCACTTCACATTGCCACCTTTAATAATCGCCACGATCTTGGAACATACTGCTTTTGACCATTAGCAGGACTATCTGCCCTGTCCCTTGTGCTGTTTTTTTAATAAATGTTTGAGGGTTTCTGAAATTGGAGCAGGACTAGAGCCAGCTCTTTGAATGTCATGCTGTTGGCACGTGCCAAACTTTTCAGCTAAGCATTTCTCCCCCCCCTTGCTCCCCCCCCTTTTTTTTCCAACAGGGGGGTTGGCGAGCCTCAATGCTATCATTCTTTGATTCTGTTTGAATCTGGCCGCGTGTGAGCAGGAAAAGGAGCCAAACGTGCTTCCTGAGTTGTCCGGGGGGAAACTCTGTAATAAGCAAGGGGCGGGTGGTTAAAAATAACTGGGCTATATAAGCCCAGAGCAGGATCCCACTCACTCTCAAACTCTCCCTGACTCTCGCTCAGTCAGGACGTCCCTTGCAGGCGGTACCTCTCACACTTACACACTTTTTTTCCATGGAAGTTAGCAGAGTATGCCACATGAGGCAGAGCCGATGTGTCCAAATCGTCACCACAGTGACAGAACACTTACAGACCTGACCCAGACATAGTGCTTGTATTCATGTCACTGACTTTAACAGCCCATGGGTGACAACACAAGGTTTCATCATGGAGAATATGAGACATACATCCATGTGACGAGCCATGTAACACACCCTTTGTGCTGTTTTTTGGAAGTAAATATAAAATTATGAAGAAGATATCCGAAGATTCACTCTCATACCGTTGACGTCATAGGTGTGCAGTTTGTATTCTGTCCAAAACTTTTTATATAAAATATTAAATATTTTAGGAGACTGTAAGGTGTTATCTGCTTTTCCACAACCACTGAAGGACTGGACTCAAGTGTATATTTCGTGTATAGTTCTTTTATAAATGCTTAAGTGAAACGATGAGGTGGAGGCACATTGATTTCCATGTAAGAAATCAATGTTTATCAGAATTGTGTTGCCTCTTTTGTACCCTTTTTTTCTTTATTTCTAAGACAGCCACTTAGTATTTTGGCTGAGCCCTCATGTTTCTGTGTTTGGGTGTGGTGGGATTAGGAAACTGTGTTTGTAAATAGGCTGTATCTTTATTTTCTGATGTACAGAACTGATGTTGTATTACAAAATAAAAATTGCAAGACAAAAGAAAAAGGAAAATCTCAAAGAAAAAAGTTAAAATTCTTACTGTTAAAGTTATTCATGAGAGTTTTTGTAAGAACAAATGCATTAACAAAACAGAATATTTAAAAGAGTGTTACTGTCACTCCTGCAAGAACATGTCAACAACTTCATGACTTGTTAACAACTTGACAACTTGCTGATAACTTTGTCACTTAACTGTACAGATAAGTTTGCAGCAACCACACTACAATTGTGAAATGACACACGGGTTGCCCAATGATAAAACTATTGTGAAAATGTCACTTCAGGGAAAGAAATTTTCAGAGGCTTCTGTAGAAATGTTGCTCATCCACATTCAACACTTGTTTCTGTGGTTCCTCTTCTGCAGGAAAAATCAAATGGGCAGCTCACATTGGGCTGCAGGCTGGGAGACGATGCTTTGACTAAAAAGGACACGGGGTCAAGAATCTGAGGAGGACACTGAATCCCTACAAGCTCCAAGGTGTTTGTCCTATTTTTGACCCCTGACCTCTCTGTAGAGAGGGCAAGCAAAAGGAGAATTTCCCTACAGGGATCAATTAAGTACCACTTCTTTATGAACTTCTTACAAATCTCTTTAACTGAAACCACTGAGAAATGTTTTCATGTGGGCTGCTGCAGTCAAAAGAGTGTCCCACCCATCAGATGTGAGGTCCTGTACGCTCGCCCCAGTACGCTCGCCCCAGTTTGCCCAAAAGAAATTCTCTACGTACACTTCTCCACAGGAAGTGACGGATCAGAATGAAATACAAACCTGTCTCTTAAACGTCATACGAATTAGTGAGCACTCCCTCCAGGAAAACACCAGACTTGCCAACTACAGCTTTTGTTTTTGCCTTTCTCATCCCTTTGCTGCATGTCACAGAGCAGAGCACACTATGTGCAGTTTTACATGATTTCAGGATACTCAAGTGCAATTTTTTTAAGTTCTGTCTGGCTGACATTTGAATTCACCAGGTATAGAGTTGAAAGTCTTTATAGAGTTCTGTCATAAATCACCTGTTAATCAGGTCTGGTTGCATCATTACATTTAATTAAGTGTGTGCAAATAATGGATGAACAAGCTAGGCTGAAAATATGACAAGCTTCCATTGAGGTGTGAGTTTGAGTCAGTAATGTTTGGTCTGTAATATTTTAAGTAAAAGTTAAGTAAATGAAAAAATAAAGTGGAGTAATTTCGATATTTGGGTTACAGGAACAAATCTAACTTTTTTGTCTTTCTAAAGTTTTGTCCTGATACAAACCTTGAATAAGAGATAGTGTAAACATGAAATCAGCAGCTGTATTTTCATATTGAACACAGGCATGAGAGTGGTATCGACCCTTTCATCTAACTCTGAGCAAGAAAGTAAATAAGAGATGCCGAACTATTCCTTTAAGCAAGACTATAACTACTCAGAAGAAAGGGAAGTTCGTTAAATCCAAACTTTGGAGCATTATAAAGCATTAAAGCTGGCAGAGTAACAGGGGAAATGATAGCACTTTCACTAGTAGCAGAGCAGAGCTGGACGGCTGCACAGAGGTCAGAATCAGCGATCAGGAGTTCAGACATCAGGCTGACCACTCCGCTGCCACTAAAAACACACTTCCTCTCCGGCCTTACTGGACTACTGCCGTGTGACGCACTTTCCACTGAACACACAGCACAGATCAGGGATCAGGATGTGGAAACCTCACACCTCAAACCTCTGCTCTGACAGAGTTTACTGGTGGTGGTGGACATGACAGCTTGATGAGAGGTGATATGTCTGTCATGCGGATCTGAGCTCAGTTGTCCTGTGTTTGCGCAGATCGTCAGCACAATTAGTACTTTTTAAACTTTTTTTGACTGTACCTGTTGCAGAAGGCGATTGTTTCCCTCTCTGGGGTTTTGTATTAAATGATGATGCTACATACAGCACACAGTGTCTTGATTAGTGGTGGAAAGTACATTTAGAGTAAATGTACTTTAGTACTGTACTTAAGTACAATTCTGAGGTACTTGTACTTTACTTGAGTACTTCCATTTTATACCCCTTTATACTTCGACTGCACTACATTTAAGAGAAAATTACTGAACATCTTAGACAGATACTTCTTTCTGGGCAGATCAAGATAAAACGTTAAAGTAGATTAAACAATCCCAACAATATATAACATAGTAAAAATTAGCTCCACGAAAGGATAACCTAAATGGCTGCTTACAGGTGAATGCATCAGTAATAATAATCCAATATTAGAAAGTATAAAAATGTAATGCTGACAGGGCCATTCTGCCTACACGAGTACTTTTACTTTTGATACTTAATACATTTTGTGGATAATACTTTAACTCAAGAGAAACTTTGAATGCATTACTTTTTACAGGTTGTATTGCTAATTTTACATAAGTAAAGGACCTGAATACACCACTGCTGATGATTGTGGGATTTAATAAAACTGAAATAAATGCAGAACAAGTGTAGACCTCTTTGATTGTGGTGCCTTTATTTATCATTTTAGATATTCTTTATTTATTTGGGATTTTTATTGGTGTGAGTGAAGAGGATGCAGAGGACAGGGTTAGATGGAGGCACATGATTCGCTGTGGCGACCCCTGAAAGGGAACAGCCGAAAAGAAAAGAAGAAGATGCATACATTATGTATTCTATTGCTTATGGAAGTGATGTGCAGAAGGATGCAAGGATGATCTTAAAATCTAGATCAAAATTCAAGTTCAGGTGAGTGACTTTGCATCAAGAAACAATATATTTTTGCATTTATTAAGGATTTAAAACTGATACAAAGTGCAGAGTTACAGTTGGCCTAATGACCTCTGGAGTCAGAGGATTCCTGCTGAGAAAACAATCTGACTGTCTTTACGTCAGAAATAAGACCCCTCAGCAGAAACAGCAACAAGCAGACAAGACTTGTGATGCAAATTTGACTCCAATCGACACCGCAGCCCCCTCGTCCGTCATTTACACCTGAATGGGACTTTAACTTAAATTATGTTTACATCACGAGTTGTTAGAGCGTTAAAAAGCCATGAAAACCGTTTCAGGCGACCCTGGCGCCTGTTTGGACAAACCTGCTGTGAGCGAACAAAACCATCTTCCATTAATGATAATGAGCCGAGAGCGAGAGACGCGAAATACAGGTAGGCAGCAACACATACAGCAGAAAATATCTTTATCTGTATATACAGTATATTGCATTATTTTAAACTCACATGTTTTTTTAAATACACAAAACGTTTATAGAGACTTTTATAGACACCAATTTGACAGTTTGAAGGGAGTACAGAATTGCTTTTAGAGCTTTTGTCCTTATAAAGGAGAGAAAACCAACACACAAATGTATTTTGAAGCCTGAGATTAAATGATGCAATCACATGGAAGAATTTACAGAAACAACTCCATGTAAATTTTGGGACATTTTTGTGTCAAGTGCTATTAGATTTCTGTGCCATAATCTCAGCATAGCCTGCCTTTTATTAAAGAGCATTTCTTAGTTCCCTGTCTTTCCTTCCAGAGTTTTAACCCAGTACTCTGAATCTAATTATATTTTTATTACTGTTCATCAAAAAAGCCATATCTTCTTTGTGTTGTGATTATTAACTGAAGTACTGACAGCCTTTATATTATGATGTTGGTGCGGCTTGGCCTCCAGCAGTTTATGTCATTAGGCTTGTTCTTTTCAGTATATTACGTAAGTATCTATGGTTGCTATATTGTCCGTGTGTTTGCAATTTGCCAGCAACTTTTTTCCAACCCTAGCTCAGGTGGGTTGGTCTGTTGAGCGTTAGCGTCAGCCCATGGGGGAGGTCCTGCACTTTATAGGCTCCTCTGCGCTGCGCTGCCTGTCATACAGCGCACTGAGCCCCGCTGCCTGCAGGAGCCGCTTTATAAAGAGCTAAATTTACCAAACTTTACGTTGTTTCCTGAGCTCTCACAATTGGCTAGGCGTACTCGGGTTAGAGCATTATAAGGTTTGGAGGACCTCCTACCACTTTTAAACTTGTTCATGTCTTTGGAGAGCAGTTGTGGAGAGGCGACAGTGAAATAAGCGCACAGACTCTGGTGCGGCTGCCGCTTAACACAACGCGACTTTGACAAGAGATAGTTATTATTTCACCAAACGATGGCCTTATCCGGAGTGATGCTACCGTCATTTTCGACATTCTCAAACCAAAGAGAGCGAACCTGGGAAAACGTAAGTTTAAAAAAAAAAATCAATAATACAAGAGTTTTATGTTTTAAAATCTGTGGATATTTGTGAGTTGGATTATATTTGTCACTTTGTTTCACCAGTTTTGATTAGGAACATTGCAATATTAATATATTGTAAAGTTGCTTGAACTAATTTATTTGCTCTAGAAAAACAAGAAAAAATAACTTATTTCCTTATTTTAAGAAAATAAAACTCAGTATTAGGCTGAATTACTTGTTCAGTTGGATATCACCTGCAATCTCTCATACAGTATTTTATATTACAGCAACATTATACTTATATCTAATCATATCTTCGTATTCTTTCAGAAGTGGAAAGGGGAGATGGACAAACTAGTCTCCACCAGCTGCTCCATGCTTGAAATGGTACACAACCTGGACAATCACAGCAGAAAGGACGACGAGGATCTGAGTAATTACTTGGATCTGGATTTTATTCTCGCCAACACAACTGGCTCAGACAGCGCGGCGGAATTTGTGGGCACAGTTGACCCCAGCATGTACACGACGGGAAATTCGGTGCCATCCTACCCAGGAGATGACCACCGCTCCCCGCCGCCCCCGTACGGCGCCAGCCTCATGACAGAGCTGCTCCGCTCAGAAGGACCCAACAATTATGGCATTACACGCAACCCTGGTATTCAGGGGGGATTTTATGTCAACACAGTGCCTTTTCCCCGCCAGGACATCAAAGTGGAGCCTCCCATGGACGGTTATGGTCCCGTTTTGGGCATGGTGCCTCAAAGCTGCAGCAAAATCAAGCAAGAAGGGAACGTTTCGTGCATGATGTCCTTCGAGCAGCCGCGGGTGGCCATCTCCCCGCGGGCAGCCAGCAATATGACCCCGCCTCTCAGCCCCGATGACCAGGGAGCTTCGGACTGCCAGGCACAGCTGTGCCAGCCCATGAACTTCTCACAGAAGTATCACACACCGGCGGGTTTCCCGCACCACCCTCAGGCGCCCCAGATGCAGATGTCTTACCACGCTCCACATACTGCCTTTGGCATGTACGATGAAGGTCTCAGCCTGCAGCCAGGCGCGCAGAGGGTGATGCTCACACCGCCCTCATCTCCCCTGGAGCTGCTGGAGTCCAAACCCAAGAGAGGTCGGCGCACATGGCCGCGGAAGCGCACAGCCACGCACACCTGCACCTTCGCTGGCTGCGGAAAAACCTACACCAAGAGCTCACACCTGAAGGCACATCTCCGAACTCACACCGGTAAGTTTGAGCCCTTACCCTTCATGATAAATAACGTGTGTGTGCGCAATTACACACCGGCGTGCATAGTTTAAAAAAAAACAAACATGTTTCGCCTTTCAGCACATGCTAATAATCTCCCATTTCTCTGTCCTCGCAGGTGAGAAGCCGTACCACTGCAGCTGGGAAGGCTGTGGATGGAAATTCGCCCGCTCCGACGAGTTGACCCGTCATTTCCGCAAACACACAGGACACCGGCCCTTCCAGTGCCACCTGTGTGAACGCGCCTTCTCCAGGTCTGACCACCTGGCACTTCACATGAAGAGACACATGTGAAGGAGCCCACATAAGGACTTGGGGTTCATGGGGGGTATTTTTATTGTGATTAAACTGATGTATTTTTTTTATTTAAATTGTTCTCCACATGACCAAGGTCTTTTTTTTTTTTTTTTTTTTTTTACATAATATTGAATTTAAAAGTTTGTGTTATTTTCTAATAACGTAGCTGGTACTACTTTGGTTCTATACAAGCTTTAGAAAAGCTTTGTTTGCTTTAGAGCAGGCAGACCAAGAAGGGGCTGGCCCTGTATATACTACTCTTCTTTGACAGAACTGGAATGCTGTGTTTGACACAAAAGTGCCTTTCTTTGACTGTGCTACTGTAAAACTCTTCGTGACAGAACACCATGGCCACAAAATAGTACATGTTCTTGTTGACAGGAGTAAGATGCACATACAGTTGCTTAACATGTGCAAAGACAATGTTTTATTTAAACTGCCTCAATGTCTGAATGGCCTGAACTGTTTTATTTGATGGCTTCTCCCTATTTGGAGTTGATGTTTTCTCCTTGTGTGAAACTCTTGGATCCAATCCCTCTGTTCACTATCAGGGCTTGATGTCTTGTGCATTATTTTTCACTTAAATTTATATAAATATGTACATGGATTTTATACTGTAATGTATTTATTGTAAATATTAAAAACAATGAAATTGCACTTTTGACTGGTGAACTCTTTACTTTTCATGCATGCTTAGCCAGATACATCTTGTTCACACCACTTCCACCCACTCATCAACAGGTTTCATACCGTGCTTACAACCAGTCTAAGGATATGCAGCAGACCTGCAGACCATCAGAGTTATACTGAATAGGTTATACATGTTGCCATTGTATACTCTCTTTAATTTAAAACATGGGCACTTGATTTCCACTGTGATGTTTTGCAGCTGCAAGACAGAGAAGGGCAGCCGCTTGTGGGCTTAGCCTATAAATACAAACACTCCATTTCCATAATTACAGAGTGAGCTGGGAGCCGTCTGGACAGAGGGGCACAGCAAACCATCATCAGGGAGCCCTTAGACTCCCTTTCTGATGGGTAGAAATTATAGTAGGACATCAAAGGGCCTTAATACTACAATTACACAGAGTCACTGCAGTTTCAAAGTATCTGAGTCCGTGCATTTTATGTCTGCATGGTGTCAGTGAGCATTTGTTTCTCCCGCATCAAAGGCTGCATTGAGTTGATGTATCAAAGCCAGATGGCATTTTAAAAAGTAGATAAATATTAAACATTTCTCTTCAAATGCGTCGTTGGTGAGTGACACAATACTCTTCTCTCAAAATGTTGACAGTTTTAAAACTTTAAAAATAACTTGATAAATGATGCTTTTCATCAAGTGCTGTCACACAGTTCGTTATATCTTAAATCCACCCATAACAATAAAATGTACGTACCGAATTTGACTTAGACGCGTTGTTCAACACTTTATTAGAATTTATCTAAATATTTTTTTAAAAAGAGGAAGTACACGAGCTAAAAATATCTGCAGTGGTAGATGCAAATGTATCACTCTCATTTCACTTTTTTTGTTCCAATATCAATGCAGAACTACAAGATGTAAACAATCCATCATAAAATTATCTGTACATTTTTTTGATGAGATAGTTTTTTTTACAAGCATCAAATTAAGATCTAAGAATGGAGTTGATAACGGTCCCCCTTAATAACACACCATGTCTGCGCAATGCTGAGCTACTGTTCCTCGAGGCCATCTACAGTATGTACATTTTATATTAATCGCAGATACATTTATTTTACAAGCAAACTATTTATGACCTGCTGTGACATGTAGCTGGGTCACTTCTTTCTGCAGTCGTTGGTACGTTATTTGATTTATACAACAAGACTTACCTTGTCCCTGAAATGTTAAAAATCACTTTTATTCAATTAAAAGTTATTACAGTTTTAAGAAACTCAAAACTCTGAGATTCGTTTATATTCACATACATACAGTGCAATATTACATTTTGCAATGTTGATATGTTGATAAATAAGGCGCTGTCACTCTGTACATGTCCAGTAAACTCTGGAATATACAGTGCATACATTATGTGCCGAATAAACCTGATTAGTGTTATATAATTACGAGGATGCAATATTTTAAGGCATTTAAACTAATTTCCTCAAACTGGATCATAAGACATTAATGAACAGAAATCCACAGAAAAAAAAAAGATCCAATGGTTGATATGAGGGTTGAGAGAAAGGCAAAAAGTTGGACGTAGATGTAACTGTGCATCAGTGGTAGTGTGAAGAAGTAAAAAGGACAAGGCTAAGTGTAACAGCACCAGTATAAACAATGTAGGTTTACACTATTTCCAATTTATAGAGGCTTTTAGTTGTATGGGAGTGCAAGTTGTTTGGCCGTTACAACAACGCACCCAATGATAAACACAAGCTGTTGACATAGGAGAGATGGTGCAATAGTGCTCGGGGTGGACTGAACTTTGTTCATAAGAAAGGAAGACTTCAATGATTATCGCTAGCATCTGAATTATTGTATATACACAAGAGGTGACCGATGAAACGGGGCCAAATCATATTTAACCAAAGCTATATTAGGACTAAAATGCTGAGCAGGGATTCCCAAAACATCGTATTTTTACTTTGACATGTATATCCCTGTTGATGGTTTGATTATATTCAAACATTTCTTCAGTCCATGTACTTTAAGGCCATAAATAGTTGATATGCGGGCATAAATGGCAAGAAACACTTGTAACATTTGAAATAAAAATATAAATCATGCCATTGGTGATCTGATCACTAAGCTCCAGTCCTTTAAGACAGGTTTGTTTTTTAAAGATTGACTCCACTCTTCCAAGGCTTGTATATAAAACCATCATCCAACAATATTTACAGTACATGAAGGAGTTTCTTTAAAAAAAAAAAAAAAAAATTTGAAATTGGACAAACTCAATCATAGGCCAACAGAGCAGTTAGCGTATATGGTTTGACTTTCAATGTGAATTTTTTCTGAGTAATTAAAGGTTATATAAAAACAGTTTATACAGCACATTGTACAAGTACTTCATACACCACAGACTCATTGCTTTTGCATATAAATAAAACAGTAAAATATTCTTAAAAGGTTATTTTTTTCTTGCAACAGAAAGGCTTTTGGATAAGTCAGGGTGATTAGCCATAACAAGATATGGAGCTAGATGTAGGTTGTCGTCAAGTACCCTGCTGGTTTGGGTTTCATTAAATCGCTATGTTCTTGCAGGATGAAGCCAGGCTTAAATCTAGTGGCTCTGTATTGTCCCTGATTATAGTTGCCATGTAGTTTGGGAGCGATGAACCTTAACTGGTTGCTAAATGTGGAGTCATTTAACATGAGTCCAGTCATGGCTGGAGAAACACTGGTCTCTTACACAAACTGGTAACAGGGGCAGCTAGTCATGTCGGGCTAGTGTTGGTGCTGTTGTCATGAGCTTGCGGAAGGAGAGGACTGTAAGGCAGAAGGATGAAGCTGTGGTGGGGGCATGCCTGGTCAGGAGCTGGGCATGTCGGCCCTGCTGAGAGCGATGGCCAGCTCCAGGTCCCGCTGCTCCTGGAGCCGCAGCCTCCTCAGCCTCTCCTGCTCCTCACGCTCGCTCTCACGCTTGGCCCACTCCAGTTGCTGGATCTCACTTCCAAACTAAAGCAGACAAACAAACATTAGATCTGGACAAAAACGCAGAGATGCAGGTTGAAGTGTCAAAACTAAGAGAGCTTACTAGGCGAAAGCAAGATGTAAAACTAACGGTGGATGCAAATTTTAAATCAAATCTAAGGCAGAACGTCAAAAACTACGTCAAACATAACTGAAAGGATTTGTTATATGGCAGTGAATTGAGAAAGACAAATGCATAAAATATAGATGTTTAGATTTCACTTGTACGTCATGAAAAAAACAACAAGAAAGTAACACTAAAAGCTTAAAAAAAAAGATTACTACACAATACACCGATATGCTAGTGCCATAAATTGCTGGTCACATATTTCCCATAAACATTCAGTGCTTGGATCAATTGGATATTTATTGAAAATAATTGTGCTCATGAATCACCATACTCAAGCTTATGCAGTGCGGACAGGTTTTTCACATGCAAAGGATTGACCACCACACCCTTGTACAGTCTTACCTTGAAATATTCAGATCCTGGCAGAAAAACAAAAATTACAATACAGAGCTCGATATAAAAAAAAACACAAATCCCTTTCACAACTGTCATGCTGGCATGAGGGATAAAATAAATGTATGTCATGTCATATGAAACCAGACACAAAAAGCTGCCATGCATCATCTCTCCACTTGAGAGCACGCTCAGCCGCTGGGCTATACATGATGGCAAAGAAGCGGAAGACGGAGGACAAAGAGGCAGATTTACTCTCTTGTGCTCTGCTTCTAGGCATATCATGCTTTGACAGCAAATAAGCTTTAAGCTTGTACTTCAAGACTTGAAAAATGCTCCTTGACTGCTACCTGACCAGGCAAGTTCACTAACTCACTAAAGTGTATAAATCAAGACTTCCTGTCAAAGGCTGAAGCCAGAGACAACAGCAAGCATGCAAAAGCCCCTTTACCTGGCGGTCGGAGGCAACAATTGACCAGACAGACACAAGTACGGGGACTGTCCAAGTCAGTCATGTAAACATTGAATTTCCTTCCACACCAAACCCTTAAAAAGCTCTCAGATGTTTTGTCAGTTGTTAGTCAACAGCCAGTAAGATCGCTTGCTAAAGTCACTGTGAGGGAAAGCTAAGAGAACGAGGCCCAGTTGCAGACAGCTGACACCTCCGAGCCTTCAGCTCTACAATCTGAAGTGTGAAATCATCAGTTCATGCAGACAGATGACTTGACCCAACATAAAACTGTAAGTAGACTACACTTACAGACCCCAAATCTGCAGAACCCACAGGACAGTCTTTGGATGCTTTACTCAAGTGTGTCGTAACAAAAGAGTCTTTACTGTCTGCTGTGGAGCAAATGTTCTGGAACGGCAATGGTGAAGTCAAACTGAGCATACCTACTGGAGAAGGAAGACATTTAAATAAATACCAAATCCCTGTAAGATAACACACTTTAGGGCCTTCACATCATTTGCTAACAACTGGTTGCCCCATGGGAAAAATGCACACACTTTAAAAAGGCTGATGTGTAATATTGTGTTGCTAAATCATCACCGGAAGCCAACAGCATTAAGCTGATGGCATGCAGAGTAGTCACCCAGGGGAAAGCGATATTGGTTCAAAAAAGGTGTTAACCACATTTTTTGAGTAAGGCTCACTGATGCATTGAAGCTTAACAAGCAAAGTGTGGCTTTTTTGGAACACATCCTTGTAAAAGACGGACCCACCCTTGTCTACAGTAAGCTTTGAACACATTTCATATATTGACGGTATAATAATGTGGCCATAATTATTCATCTGACTCATGTCAAGGCAATTCCAACTTTAAATATTGTGGGTCTAAATATTGCTCTATTAAAACAACAAACAATGCATTATACTTGCATTAACAAATGCCTGAAAAGTTGCTGCAACACAACTGTAGGCAAAAAGCTAAATTACACCTTCTAACTGGACTAAAATTTGTTGTGCAACTGTCCCTGTGATGGAGACATTCAGAACAGCCCATGACTTTAGTGAGAGTGGGCTTCTCACTTCCCCATCTTGTATGAGGCACATCTCTGGAGCTAGCTTGCTGGTTAACTGTGGCCACTCATCTCTACCCCTCTCCGTGTGGTAAAGCAAAGGGGAACACCAACTTTCCCACGCTGTGGCTTCTGCTAAAAGAATATGTGCAAGGTCACAGCGGAAGGGCACGTTCTGGGCATGGCCTGTGAGTATTGGGTGACGGTGTGAACATACACAGAAAAATAAGATGAACATGAGCCTAAATGCATCTAAAAAGGCATAGGAAAAAAAATAGCTCTCAGTCTTGTCACACTATTCACAAGTTTAACTTAACACTGCACTGGCTATTTCAACTGTTGGAGACAAAAATACATGAATGTCTTAATACCACTAACAAGGGCACGTCACTCTGTAAACCCACAGTACTCCACCAACAGCTTTCCTGTTTACAACTTCAAAAGAAAAAAATACTTTCTCTGCACCTTCACAGCTCAACAGGGAAGTCGTTTTTTTCCGCATACCATAAGAGCACAAAAATGCCTTTTTAGTAAGACAACATTCAGTTACAATCATTACCTCGATGTTACTGCCATTACATTTCTGTGACAAGTTGCAACCATTAAAAATGGCAAAGAGCAAATGAAACATCTTATAATGTAGTACTGACAACTTTGGCATGATAAACAGTATTAATTTCAGCTGGTTTAAAGCAACATTACATGCTAATCATGAAAATCACTGAACCATTAATGTCAAGTTAAGCTGCAAGCACAGTCATGTTCAAGCACACACACACACACACACACACACACACACACACACACACACACACACACACACACACACACACACACACACACAGACTGGGCTTACCATAGGGAGGTGCAGGTCGGTTAGGCACATTTTTCTTTGATGGGAGCACAGGGTTGTCTGACTTCTGTTCACACACAAGGGAAAAGACAAAGAAATCCTTCAACTCCAACAGAAATGTCAGCCAATATCTAAAGCCTCTGGCCTCATACCAGAGAAACAGTTTTCATAAATGTGATAAATTGGCAGGAAAATAAGAAATCACTCATGATGAGAGTAAAATTAACAACACAGCTTTCTACGGCTTAAGTGGAAAATGATGCTTTATGGTGCAACTGATTCATAACTCCAACAGTCTCCAGAGCTTACCTTGGACATCTGACTAAAGTCGGCAAATCCACCCCCCTTGCTTCCAAAAGAGTTGTTTCCAAAGGGGTCTGTTGTCCCAAACACATCTGTGACAAGAGGACATTGAAATGCATTTGGAACATTTGAATAAGTTTATGGAAAGAGCCAGAAACTATAATGAAGTTCAACCCCAAACCACACATTCAAAATCATCTTTGCATCTTGCTTATTCTGAAAGGGCCTGCATGCTATTTTCAGAGAGGGGAAAGTGGCATGACCGTTTAATTTTCCATGAAATTTCGCAAAAACCTGGAAAGCAGAGGTTTTGTTTAACCTGATGTATGCATCTGATCAGCTAATTAAAGGCGTCAGTTGGTGTACTGTTAACCAGAACTGTGCCTGGGTTGTTTTGAAGCTCAGTGGTATGGCACTTAATGAAAAAAAACAGCTAACTGCAGATGGTTACAGTGAAAAAACAAAACATTGTAATAGAATGTTTGTTGTGAGTGTGCAACCACAAGAGACCCCATTCATGTGAAGTATGCAGTGTTTTCTTTTACGCACAGTAACTCAGCTCAGGCCTACAGTTGCCTCTGTGTTCTTCTGAAGGTGTGTAGCATGGCAGAGCATTGACCAGAGGTAGCCACTAACTTAAAACAACTTCCGTACCGAATGAGGCAGAGCAGTTCAATAGCAGCAGATATAAAGACAGGACAGAGGCAGCAGAGAACTGGTTAAAGGAGTGGCAGTGTATTCTAGTTGAGCAGGACCAGCAGTCACAGTTTCTGTTATGTTTGGCTCCTGCAAGCCTCCTGTTTTTCCAGGGTAGGGGGAGTATTTTTAGTTGGCCAGTAGTTAAATGCGTAGGTACTCGACTAAAAATAGCCCTAAACCACAGGAAAAATTGAAGCCACAGGGAGTAAAAATTGTTTGCCCCTGATGCCCCCAAAAATAAAATCTAATTCTAACACGTCACCCAGAATGGCAAAGAATGACTCTTTGAGACGTATTTCACAACTAGAACATTCTTTCACGTTCAGATGTCAGTTAATAGAGAGAGTCACATGGAAAATTTGCACGTATTCAGTACAGGGATGATGCATTTGCGCTTTTATTTGACAAAGTGACATGGCAAGAAGTCAACGTACAGTACGTTCTACTGCAGTACCATCACATCTTACCTTCCTGACTACAGTAATTGCAATAAGACAGAAGAAAATATACAACCTACATCTTCAAAAAACTGAAAAGAACATAAAAATATTGAATCTTTGTCAACTTGTTCTAATTTTGTGTGCAAAGTATGTACTATAATATAGAAAATTGGAAAAACAATAAAGGCTAATCTGAGAAACTATTTGCAAAAATATAAAGGCAAGAAGTCCAGAAAGAACTAGCCCCAGAGTAAAATCTCTTTCTATGTACGGACATCCTATAATGCTTGTGATCAGCAGCGTACCTGAATCCTTTGGTTTTGGGCTGTTTGATGTGAAAGGGTCACCACTGCTGAAGGCGCTTGGCTGAGAAAAACAAAGAAGCAAAGCACAAGTACAGTAAGCAAGCTATTCAAAAGATACACACACACACACATTGACCATGTCAGTATAACCAGTAGAAAATCTCTTTGTAGTACTGGTTTGCTTTTCCAGTTATCTACAATAGTGAAGACACGTCAGAGCTTGTTTCTATCAGCACTGACAACTATAGCAGGTCATTAAACATAGAAAATGAAATATCATTTTGAACTTTTGACAAAAGAGCATTGGTTTTCCCTTCATGTTGCAAACAAAAGAACCATGATCAGCACTTCTGACAAACATCAATTAAGTGGTAAAAAGAAAAGGTTCGATACCTTTGCTGGTGGCGTGGGTTTTCTACTGAAGGGGTCTGAGGATCCAAACAGGTCTGACTTGTCTGTTCTCTTAAAAAAATCTTCAGATGAGGTGCCTTTGAAGGGATCGCTTTCTTTGAAAGGATCTCCTCCAAATGGATCTAGGAAAAGGACAAGACAGTGAGAGGAGACCGAATGTCGTGGATGGGTGTGGACTTCAATCATATTCAGCTTCTAAAAAGAAATAAGAGATTTCTTTGATTTTTTCCACAGCATGAATTCCAACAGATTGGAACATACAACAAACATTTCCATTTCATTAAAACACCACAATTTGGCATCTTTAATGTAGGTACATTTCAGGTATTTAGTGGAAATACTTATTCACAGGGGCACAAAATGAGTGCAGGTGATTACCAGCAAGCAACAGCTGGCAGGGCAGGAAATAACCCCAATCCTTACAGAAATACAGAAGTAAATGAGAAAAAGATATAAGAAGGTATTCAGACCTTTGAAGGGGTCGGACTTGAAGGGGTCCTCTGTCTGGAAGGGGTCTGCTGGAGGCTCCTTAATACTGCTGCTGTTGAACATGGCTATCTTTGACTTGAAAGAGTCATCCTGATAAACAAATGCAGAAAAAAAACCAAATCAATACATGTATAAATAGTTAAGTCTTGACTATGCACAAAAAACAGATGTCTGTAACTATAGTACAGCAAAACACAGTGAGCCAGTTTGAAAAACAGCTGGTTCATTTTCTAAATAAACTGAACCCTCCCCCCCCAAAAAATGTGGTAATGTATGGCATAAGGGCCGTTTCCACCAGAAATATAATGCAGAAACTAAAAACCTTTGGGACTACAAAAGTGGGTAACAAAAAAGGTTTCATATTTGCATTTGTATTCCTCATCCATCTGAATAGCCATGAAACAGGCAAATTAGGAATTAGGAAAAGTGTTTTAATTTAAGGGGTAGGAATAAAAATTGAAACAAAGATCATTAGGGGGGAAGGCAATTAAAGTTTCTGGGTTCTAAGCTAAATTCTTGTGGAGAAAAAAAAAAGGATATATTCATGATCTACTCACCGTACTTCTGAAACCTCCATTTTCCTTCTCAGCAAACCCTTCACTTAAGTCCGGCAGGTTGCTGAAGTTTCCTCCGTTGATGTCGCTCAAAGAGCTGTTGTACTGCTCAATGGTCTTGGTCATCTCCTTTTGGCTGTCCTGGATCAGTGACAGCTTACTGCGAGCCTAAAAACACAAAGAACTATTTAATCCATATCTGATTCCATCAAATATATTGCTTGGATTTCCTTTATTGTCTCTTTTTAACACGTTTCAGAGCTGTTCAACACTGGAGAATTTCCCACCTGGCAGAAATGGGTAAGCCACTATGAATTTAAGCCACATTTTCAAATAAAAAAGTAATTTAAAAGCAATAGCAGTAAAGTAGAATTAACACACTACATGATACAACAGTTTCACTTCAGTGTGATTCCAAGCATGCAAAATACGTTAGCACAATGGTCATGGAAGTAAAAGTAAAACTAATATTTCCAAATTTTAAGTGAGATCAGATTGCTGTGTTATAAAAAAACATCGCCAGCAAAACAATACAAATTCCACAGACAGTACATAAATATACAAACCTACCTCCACAGGGAAGTCGCTATTATGTTTGGATATCCAGAGCTTAATTTGTATCAACTCAAAAATCCTTGCAACTTCACAACTTAACCCCAACCTTTATGCCACACAAAACTGAGATCAGCTTATTGGTCAAAAGTGGCAGAACATCCATAAGTAACCTGTAGTCCTGTACTCTGTCTACACTGACCCGGTTGATCTCTTCCTGAGTGGTTTTGAGCGACTTAACGATGCTGTCCAGCTGGATACGACCAGAGAGGAGGCTCTGCTCCAGCTGGGCCTCCTCCTCCTGCAGCCTGCTCAGGTCCACCTTGGTGCGGCTCAGTTCATCCTCCTGGCTCCGAAGGTCGGTCTCCTGAGAGCGGATCTGGCTCTGCAGGGACGAGATCTGGAGGGTGAAAGCAGGAAAAAGGTTTTATTATATTTGTACACTCATCAATTGTGTAACAGTTTAATAGCTGTATCTTACTACTATATATCAGACTTGGGTTTTTTATTAGGACAGCAGTGGTATTTTAAAGTTTGTTCTCAGGAGGATGCAAGAAAAATACAAAGGTTGGCATTACAGTTAGATGGTGGTCCTTATTATACTTACTTTAAAAATACTTTTTACTTATTGGCCTCAAAAGAATCAGCAATGCAATGCATTACCTCCTAACATGTATATCATTTCCCCAAAAATCCAAGTAAGCAAAACACAAACAGCTACAGTATTTTAAAACACTCAATGACTTAGATAAAAGTAATAAAGTGGAGCATTTTCCTTTAAACAAACCTTGACCTCAACTGACCTCATTACTTGACATCTGGTATCGCATGCCAAAAATATCAAAGCATTATACACTTAGCATAAAAAGATTGCACCAAAAGATAATGTGCATGTCTATTGCCATGTCACCAGAAGCACAATACAAAATACAACAGCATTTCTTGTTTTAATATGTCCATGTTGTTTTAATAAGTCACGTATCTAACCATCTGGGACTCTTCCTGACACTTCTGCTTGACATCATTGAGCATTCCCTCCAGCTTGGAGCGCTGTTGGTCCATCTCCTCCAGACGTTCTTGGGCATCCTGCTTCTGCGACTCCAGGTCCTGCAGGCTGTTGCTCTCCCTGTCCAAGCCATTCTGCATGTCCTGAGGGTCCGCCAAACACACACACACACACACACACACACACACACACACACACACACACACACACACACACACACACACACACACACACACACACACACACACACACACAGGTGTTTGCATGATGCACCTACTGAGTATCATCTTTATTCAGCTATTAACTCTCAAACCGGTTTATCTCCAAATTATGTAATTTGGGTGGGAATCAGCAAGGGACTAATGAGTAAACGGCATATAATTATTGTTACCCCTCCACATGTATTGTATCTAATATATACATCATAGTAATTAAGTTACAAATCTTCTTGAATGGATCTCAAAACATACAACACTTTGGACGACTTGAAAATTATATTGGTGCAGCCTTACCTGAACTTCACTATTTTGTTTTCTGATGGCTTCCTCCTTTTCCCTTATCTCTTGCTCCAGAATGAATTTCTCACTATAGGTGAACAAAATGGGAGAAGAGCAAGGTAAGTAACAAATGGTATTATTACTTCCAAACAAAGCCTGTTATTTTGTGTGGTTTTTTTTTAACATGCTTGAAAAACAGAATGATGGGGTTTTCCCACATAATGCGATGAGTGGCAAAAACATTAGTAAATTGTATGAAAGATATATTCCACTTGATGGTCACTTTACTTGACACTTTATAAATTGTCCTGATGTGGTAAACTTCAGCATGCATGGGAAAAGAAATGGTTCAAAGTTGTCTTGATGCTGCTTTTGGCATGATGTGGAGGGATCTCCAGAAAAATAAACATTAAGGAAACAGCAAAAGATGGGTATCTGTTGCAACCATTTGATCAGTATTCCTTCCATGACCTTTGTGACAATATGCAGTCTTGAAGCACTAAAATAAATCAGAATATTTAGTATATCAGTGTAGGCATAGTACTCCAGGTCTGGAAATTGTGTTACATTTTCTCTAATTTAACCTTTCAAAGAATGTTAGATTACCTGCATGACAACTGCAATAATGTGAGTATTGCCTCTCGTTATATACAAATAATTTGAGTCCACGCGTTAATGCTGGCTCAGACTTAAAAATATGCTCTGAGCCCAAAGCAAGGATCCATGGTGACACTGCTTTCTTCGATAAGTCTTTCTTGGAATAAAAAAAAGCACCTGGTTAAATAAAGGCTAACATTATTTGACAAAAATATATCTAATAGTTTATAAGAGCTTTGATTACATTAACATTACATTACAACATTACTTCATTGCAACCTCCCCTTCTTTTTCTCAGAGGAAGAGAAACTAATCTGTCCTCCTGCTACTCAGAGTGCAGGGGCTCACCTCTGCAGCTGAGCTATTTCCTGGCTGAGGTCTTCCAGCTCTTTGATGCCTGCCAGCTCGGCCGACCCCGTGGAGCTGGTGCTGTCCTGAGGCGAGAATCAGAGACGGACAAGTGAGAGAGAGGAGAGAAAAGGAGAGTCGGGTAAGAAAGTACAATAGACGAAGTGAGGGTGACAGAAGGTGAGAACAGAGTGACGAAAAGAATGACAACAGCAGGTAGGACAGGGAAATGGATGAAATGGATTCATAAAGAGGGGACAAGTTCAAAAGGGGATAAAAAGGAGCAAGAAAGAGAGCAGAAGGGGCATGAATGGTACGCAGGGGGAGAGAGGACCTCCCTGCTGATACGTCTAAAAAAAAACAAAATATACAGGAAGGAAATACATCTTGCACAGCTAGGGAGGGAGCAAGAGTTCCAGACAATACATGAATGAGGAAAAATGCACACAGACAAGAGAACACCAAAGAGTTTAACACTACAGTGAAATATCGTTTTTATATCAGTGATCAACATATCAATCAAGCCTTTGGCAAATCGAGGAGTCTCAATATAAAATCACAGTGTCCCAGAATCCTCTCCTTTTATGAGCGCTTAAAGCATTGGTCCAACATGTGCTACACTTAAAAAAAAAAAATAAGAGGGGAAAAAGCTTTAAGTTTCATGTTTAACCTCAAAAAGGGAACTGTGTAATAGAGCTATTTGTTTTTAATGATAGTACTTGTGTAAGAGTTACAAAAGAGTATGTATTTGTACTGTTCTTTGAATGTTCTTGCTTAATTGATTTTACTCTATTCACAACATCAAACAGTTCATAATAAACAAAAGACCAGGCTTTCTTTGATATGGAAGGCTTAACTAGAGTTACTTATTAGGTGTCCTTGCCTTTGTAATCAAATTTGAACCTACACACTTTAGGCAGTTTATCCCAAATGTTTGTTTATGTGTCCATTGACCATAACAGTGAAAAAAGCAAGCAACCTTTTTAATAATTTAAGTCTTTGTCTGTTTTGATGGTCTTACACAAGAAAGTGAAGAATTTAAGAATTTGATTGAAAAATGACATATCTCCATTGGAAAAACTGAAACCTGCCTTTCTTTGGCTTAAAAATTAAACATCTTATGATCGTTCTTTAAAGATAAGATATATTTAAAAGATAATCAAAGGCCTCCTCAATCATTGGTAGCCAAAGCGTAACATCTTTACATCTGGATATTCTATATTTGTAAACAACTTAGTGACAAAGTAAGTGACACTTGTTTAACTAGAGTTAAATGCATTATTAAGTAACTATACTACAGCTTGACATTAGTTGAAATTGGTTGCTGTGACAGACCATTGATGATGAAAATGCAGCAGGTGGCAGTGTTTGCCTTTAGCACAGTTTTACACAGGTTTAGAACAGACAAATGTGGAGAAAATCCAAGGCATGACAATATGTTAAACAAGATCTAAGAAATCTGTGTTCTCCTATGTTGGGAAATAAATTGGGAAACTAATCCATAATACAAGGAATATGGTCCTATTTACACCTAATGCTTCAGAATGAGACAGAACAAAAGCGCCACCTTGTGACACAAAGCTCTACTACTCACTCTGCACATATTAACCAGTGGAGAAAGTTCAGGTCTCACAGCTGACATAAGCCCTGCATAGCTCTGTTAGACAGGATAGAAGAAAGCTCAAAAAAGCAGAAGTCTAAAAAAACAGTTTTGCAAGGGAAAGCTGAAAAGCAAGAAAAGAGAACTCACCATTTAAAATGCATATAATAGCAGGAAAACATAGACTCTTAAGGTAAAGATGCAAGTGACAAATTTGGATTTGGAGGATAAGAAGAATTTCAATAAATAGGGCTATTGAAAATATATGCAGTGGTTGCAGTGGGCTAAAATCAGGACTCACAGTGCCCACCGCTGAAGCTGCAGTCCTTTCTGATGGGGGAATCATGTCTGGGGTTAGAGTGGAGGGAGGGTCTATGCCTTTAGTGGCCTTCTGCTGGATCAGATACATTGCCAGAGAGAACTGCTCCCTGGTCAGCTTGCCCGTCTGTTTAGTGTCAGCGAGTCCCCTGCAGAGAGGAGGAGAGACTTCACTCAAAATGTAAGATACTGCATTCTTTCCGAGAAATAATACCACTTCACTCCACGTCCATGTCCACTGATAACAATGTCCTCTGAAAGGTCACCATTTGGAACACCATATGGCACACTTAAATCATTTTTGCATCTTAAGTTTCATCTTCTTCTGGAGAAAATGTAATGATGTAAACTGTCCACAAGATGGAGATATAGAGTTAAACCTGGTGAGACTAGATATGCATAGGTGTGGGTGATTCAGCCCTATTCAGGAACCCAGGTATGATGAAAAGCTCTAGTAAGACTGGTTATATAGGGGATCATTTTTTCTTGAAAATGAAAAAAACCCAGCATATGCCGTATATGCATTGTGAAATTGGTGAATGTGTTTCCTAATTTGCTTGTGTTTTCTTAAATTGCAGTGCACTGACCTCTCTTAGCCACTGTACTATTCTTAATATGTGAAAAGTGTGTTGTGAAAGTAATGGGGAAAACATCTGTAAATAAATACAATCTGAACTGAGCTGTGATCTCACCATATCTGTGCCAGCATAGTCTGGGAGAGACTGGACAGCATGAAGATCTCTATGACCTCAGTTCCATTAACGAGGCCGTCGTTGTCGGTGTCTGTTTTCTTGAAGATATCATCATATCTTTCCCTGTCAGCCACCGGTACCACCCAGTTCACCGCTGGCTGGAATTAACAAAGACAACATTTATGTCATTTCAGATGAGGGAGACAACATCTGCTAAAACCTTAAGAGCAACAGTTTGGGTTTAAATAAAAGGTGGTAGTCATGGATAATACTGGTTAAAAGTAAAAATGAACTGCACTTGGTGACCAATGAGGAAAAAATACTATTTACTGTACCAACAAGTCTTGCCAAACTAGCTAAGAGTTCTACCCTGGATATAAATGTTGTGGTTTCCTTAACTGGTTACCACAAACAGCACGATGATTTGTCACTGACCTATCACACACATTCAAACAAACAAAAAAAATTAAATGAGCTAATGCAATTGATAGTATATATGCAAGAAAATTGTGTTCTGAGAAATCTGGTATGGACAGACTTTTTGCATCGGGTAAGTTACACTGAAAATATAAATCTGGAGAAATGGCAATTAAAGAAGGAGAAAAAGTAGAGAAGTGGCATAACAGGAAAAAAAGGAAATCACAAAAAGTGCCATGACAGCCACATCAGGTGATCATGTGTGAGTCTTGCTTCTCCTCCTTTTCAAGGAAACCGGTTTCTCCAAAAGTCACAGGTGAAAAATCCCTGCAGCTATAAAGCTATAAAAAGGTGGAGAGAAACACACTGGGCTGTGCACAATGCTCAAAACAATGTGGCAAAACAAGTCCACCCATTAGCAACAGAACATAATCAATACGTGAAATGCTGGTTTCTTTCAAATGCCAGGCTCTGCCCTTGTGACACTTAGGGAGGCGCAAGGAAAACTAAATATAGTCTTTTTTCCTAGAGGATTGAGTGTTTTTCACCTTAAAGTATTTGACAATAATTAGCCACATTCAGAAAGTGACATCCTAATACCTCACAAGATTACCCTGGACAACATGATACTGCACCTAGAGCAATATATCTGAAACAAAAAAACTGAAACAAATTCAGTAAGGCAGACTTGTGAAACTACCGGAGGTAGCAGGCATAACATCTTGTGGTGTCTTGAGGGACACCTTGTAAAGAAAAAGCTAGTTAAAGAAGTGACACAACTATTTTACAAGAATAAAGCATATTTTTTAATGGAGAAAGTATGGCTGGGCGCTTATTAACTTTCAGTAGAATTTTTTTATCATATATATATATATATACACACACACAGTGGTGTGCAAAAGTGTTTGCCCCCTTCCTGATTTCTTATTTTTTTGCTGTAAAAGACTCATTGCAAGTTATCGCAAACGCTTGATTGCAGTCGTTGCTGCTAAGGGTGGCCCAACCAGTTATTAGGTTTAGGGGGCAATCACTTTTTCACACAGGGCCAAGTAGGTTTGGATTTTGTTTTCCCTTAATAATAACAACCTTCATTTAAAAACAGCATTTTGTGTTTACTTGTGTTATCTTTGATTAATATTTAAATTTAAAAACAGCATTTTGTGTTTACTTGTGTTATCTTTGATTAATATTTAAATTTGTTTGATGATCTGAAACATTTAAGTGTGACAAACATGCATAAAAATAAGAAATCAGGAAGGGGGCAAACACTTTTTCACACCACTGAATATATATATATATATATATATATATATATATATAAAAATACACACACGCACACACTCACTCATAAAATATCTTGTTATGATTTCACAAAATTCTGTTGTCTAAATGACAACAGAATTGTAATGAGCGAATTGCGAATTGTAATTAAAAGCTAATGGAAGGTTTTTGTTTTAGTTGTTTGATGTAAAACATAGATCATAGTTATGTATATCATTGCACTGAACATTAGTTAAATTATTTTATGTGCAGTATTTCATACAGTTTCTATATTGGGATGTATAGCAATATAGGAAATGTATTCCTAATAATATTGTTATATTAATTCTAATCATATCACCCAACCCTAGTCAAGAGCACATCTCTTATAGACGTATCAATGCAGTCACCAAGCCTGCATCAACACCTCAAGAGAAACACAGGTGAGGCGACATACCGGTGAGCTGGATTTAAAGGAGTGTTTTGGAGAGAGGTTGACAGTACTAGTGCTGAGGAGAAGACCACTGCCCAGAGGAGGAGTGCTTCGCAGGGACTCTTTGAGAGCAGCCGGGCCAGCCGTAAGCCCGGACAGAGCAGGCAGCACAGCCACAGCACCTGGCAGAGCACCTGCAGACTTCTTCCTTTTAGAAGGGGGGATGAGGGAAGTGGGTAAGGTAGTTGGGACAGGCTCCTTCTCCATGGTGCGATACACAAGATGCATGGCCTAGAAAATAGGAAATTAGATAATTAATCTGAAATTAATCTAAAATGTTTTTCTTCTTTTTTTTCCTCTTGATTTTAAAGATCAAGTATTGGCTTCCCAGAATTACTCTGGAGTGACATTAAAACTTTAAGTAAACAAAAGGCACTAGCTTACCACTGTGAATTCTTCTTTGTCCAAGTGTCCATCTTTGTCTACATCACTTAGGTCCCAAATCTACAGAAACATTAAGTAAATGGCAAAATGAACAATATTTAGTTGCTTTGAACTGTTAACTTTGCAATGTCAGGGAAGACTTTGCAACAGTGATGTGTTACATCACTCTAACATGTAATATCACCTTTCCTAACACATCCAGAGGTAACTTGGAGTTTATCAAAATTGGCCTGACTTTATCACCAGGGAGGAGGCCATTTACAGGGGACAGACTCTCAAAAATGCCCTCAAACTTCCCTTTTTCATCAGGCTGGGGAAGAAAAAAAAAAACTCAAGTTTAGGTGACGTGACAAGCTTGATTTACTTATATCCTCAAGAATGTTCTTGACAAATGGTATCAACTCACCCTAATTGCCCACTGTGAGTCAGGTCCTGTTGTCAAAACACTTGGGCTGTTAGTGTCTTTCTGTAAAAAATGAAGTGCGTATAAGATACAAACAAGCATGGCAGACGAACACAGTAACAACTGTATGAAGATGGGAAAAAGACGGATGCAATTTTTACCTTACAATATCACATTCTGAGACATTCAATGTACATTAATTTTTCATATGAGCTACAGAAGTAGTTTTTCTGCGATCAGAGTGTTCCCTATCACATCATTGGATATTGCATATGTCAGGAGTCACTACTTACAAATTTGGGTGCAGATAAGTTTTGGTTGAGGTTATTGAGGCTGATATCATTTCCACCCTGTGCTGAGGCCACCAGTCTCAAAGCTATGAAGAAACCCTACAAAAGAGGAAGAAAGCAAGGAACATCCAGTGTTTTATGAACACATCAGCATTACCACTTACAGGAAATCTACTGAGAAATTCAAGAGAAGAGAAATGTTACCCGCTTATCCAAATAGCCTTTTCTTTCTGAATCTGCCAAATCCCAAATCTAAAAAATAAATGACAAGAAAAGACAAAACAGTTCAGGTGCTATTGATTGAATATACCTGTGTATTTGTGTGTGTTCATGTAAGCTACATGAGTTTGTAACCAACCTTCCCCAATGTACTGTCTGACAGCCCAGACTTCTTAAGGAACTGAGCTGCATCTCCAGCTGATATTTTGCCTGTGTTTCCCGGATCAAGCTACAAAGAATCAGTAACAAACAGTGGATACAGCAACCATAACTGTGTTTATTCGGTGATTTTATGTGACAGATAATATTCAGCTGAATGAACGCTAGAGCTGGAATGAAAATTACAGCAGTAAGCCCGACCTTACCTGTCTATAATAGCTCTCATAGGCAGGGATTCCACTTGATAACTGGAGACAAGAGATAAATACAACCAGCTAAGTTACAAATAAGAGTGTGTCAGCTAGCACATACACCAAATTAAGTTGTTAGAAAGCTAGAAATAGCTATAACGTTAGCAGACTGTACGTCATTCAGTTAGTCCGTACGAGGTAAATAACGTTAAAAGTAGATAAACACAGCTTGATTGCTAACGTTAGCTAACTAAAAGGGTTTTTTTTCTGTTCATCTTTAGCTACTGGTAAGCCATGTTTTTATTGTTATTAGCACAATTTGCGCTGCTAACGTTATTACTTTCCTTGCAATAGTAGCTTCCGATTTCCATTAAAACGTAACGTTACATTAACTTTGCTATCCTTACTTAACATAACGCTAGCTAACCATGTTACTTAGTTGACAACCAAAGCTTGCTAATACGGTTCCACTAGCCAATATTCACCAAGCTTATAAAGTAGTAATGTGGTGAGACCATACAACGACTGTCACGGTCACTTGATAATAACCAGTATTAAAATTTTAGACTTTTCTTTAGGTATTGAGAGTTGTTACCTGACTGAGAGTCATGAGCGCCGCCATATTTCCTGGTGTCTCGGGAGTGCGCACTCGCCCCTTAACCGAGAGAGCACGAGCGGCCAAGAGCGGCGACAGACAGGAGGGGACCGGGGTTCCGGTTGGTGTACCGTCTCGGTCACCACACCAGGGGCACAGGCCCACTGAAACAGTGAACCATGCAATGGCTGATGCTGAGAGGGATTAAACGTGGGGAAAATGTATTGTTCCAGTTCTTAGCTCTGACTGGATAAGTCATGGTCGCAGCCCTAATGGAAAAAAAAAACACATGACCAGACAGGTTGTAACCTGATTTAAAGGTTTTACTGTAGTGCCCAGTTACTCCCATACCAGCTTCATACCATACATTCTCACCATTTCTAAGGCCCTCGGGTTCACTGTGTGTGGTAACTTGATATATTGTAATGTTGTGTAGGAATATGCATCCCTGTAGAATAAGGCTGTCTTGACGAGAGTCCATGTGTCAAAATCAAATTTTGATCATTTTATTTTTCTGTTGATATTTTGCCTATATGGTGCATATTCCTAAATAAGGTTTAGTTTTCCAACAGAACTGGTTGGTTTCTGGGACTCTGGTCAAAATATAATATGCTGCCATTTGTGCTCTGCTGTGTTTACACACAACACATACACAGTCCAAAAAGTGGGAGGAACTGGTGGGTCAACAAGGGCCCACATGAAAAATTTTGCCCCAGGGCCCCCTAGTGGATTAATCTGGCCCCAAGAAACAGCAACAAACAATAATTACAGAAATGGTACCACTTCTTAATTGTTTTTGTTTCACCCTTCTTAGCTTGACTATGCCATTGAACATGATAAAGCGCTTTATTAAGCTTTTATGCATTCCCTCTGCAAAAACAAAACTGCTACTATATCAAATTTATCACTTGTGACAAAAATGTGGGTATGAAGAGATTTACATTTTAACTACATACTTCCAAAATGTGCATATGCAGTACAAAAATATGACCAGGTAATAAGGTTATAATCTTTTAATAAAAACTTTGGTATCAATAACATTCTGTCCAATAAAAATAACTGTTGTGACCCTTAGTGATGTCACAAGTCACACCGGGGGCTCACCATCTGTTTCTCCAGACAGTGAAGATATAATGCAGGTCCCATCACATTACTATGAAGACATGTTGAATTCATGCCATTTCAATGTAGAAAAACAATGTCATTGTGTACTTAGATGAAGATTAATTTATGTCTAAACAATTCATTCAATTATACCTTAAAGAGTGTGGAAAGGAAAATAAGTCAGTGCCACAGACATAACCAGCATAAGTTACATTACATTACTCTTGATTTCTGTCTGTATTTTGTGATTTTTTGTGCAGTATGTCTTAAAAGATTTATGCATTATATTTTCAGTTATGTCCATTTTATGTTTCACCAAATTTTGTGGACAATGAAGGTAAAATCTGACTGGATAATCCTTAGTCTCTGCTATTTTAATTTGTCATATTTACTACAGCTTCTAGTAAACTGTGCAACCTGTGCAAGGGAATCTGCAAACTAAGTAGATGTGTAGATAAAAAAAAAAAAAAAAGAAAAAAATAATCAAGAACACAGTAGATGTCAGTGCCTCCTATTCTCTGTTATTACAAAATGAGGAATGGACTTTGTAGGTGGAAAATCTTAGAATCAATCCAGCAGTTCAGGGGCAATAGGGTAATATCATTACCAAAATGAAAGAGAAACTAAGTCCATTAACATCCACTTGCCACCCTACACTACCCCAAATTGGGTTGCGTCCAAATCTCAGGGAAAGGATGCACAGCAGCCACAATACCCCTGGGAAATACAGAGTTTCTAAAGGAGGGACAGACAAAATCTCTGGCCACACCTCCTCAAAGCTCATCTTTAAGCTTCCCTTCCTCGTCATCCATTTCTGAAAGTGCCTCCTCTACTTCATCCTTTGTTTCTTCCTCCTCGTCAATGTCTTCATCGTCATCATCATCATCATCAGCAGCAGCTTCAGTGTCTTGTTCTTTGTTCTTCTCCTCCTCTTCTTTTCGTTTCAGGTCATCTTGCTCCTGTTTCATTTTCCTCTCTGGTTCCTGTGGGGAAAATGTTGATAATCACAAACCACGCCTCTTAATCTACTCAGTATCTCATTGGCAATGGCTCCATGTGTTGAACAAAACATGGCTTAAAAGAATACCAGCACCAGCATACCTTTGTCACACCCCATGTTTCGTTTGCAATGTCTTCTGCTTCCTTCACATCGTCTGTGATCAGGAAGTTGTCAAAGATGGTACCAGATTTCACCTGAGATAAACAGTAACAAATGTTACACTGTAGTTGAAGCATCACTACAGCAATAACAATATTAAAGGATTGCCTCTTTCTCACTCACCTGCCAAAGATCAAGACCTAAAACACCAATGTTGTCAAACTTGTAAATGTTCGAATCAGGACTGTATTCAGGATTGTCAATCTCAGGATGCACCCAGGATCCTTTGTAGTTGGGGTTGTCGATCTGTTTTGGTTTCCATTCTCCCTGCAAAACAGAAGGTATTTATCAGGCTGCAAAGGCATTAGCAGAGTGAATGTTAAGCATTTCTCAGGCAGAGGTGATCACACAAAGCAACTCTAGCCATGACTATTTAACTTTAGCCTACCTTGTACTCTGGGTTGGGGATCATGGGTGGCTCCCACTCTCCGTCCATTTCCTCATCCCAGTCTTCAGGCTTTTTAGCGTCAGGGTCTGGAATGTTTTCAGGTTTGTCCCAGTCCTAAAGAAGAAAATATAAATCAAAAAATGGAAGTTGAACTAACAGAACTGTGAATGTAAATTTAGCCCTTTAAAGCCCAGGACTGCTGTGGAAATCTGGGAGAGAAATAAATGAAAAAAAATCCTCTTCTTGTCAGCATTTCCCATGAACAGCACTTTCAGTCAGTGCAAAGCAGAACAAAAAGTAAATTTTACAGCGGATAAGGTGGCTTAACGTCATTACTTTATTATATTAGTAAGCTTATTTACCTCTGGCTTGGTGTCATCAGCATCGTCAATCTTGGCACGATCATCCCAGTCCTCTGGCTTCTTGGCTTCGGGGTCCTTAATTTTCTTAGGAGGCAGGAAGTCCCAGTCATCCTCCAGACTGCCAGATTCTACCTTCTCATTATCAATCTTCACCTCATAGGTCTGATCTGGATTCAGGATCAGCGTGTACATGTGGGTCAGCTCATCGTCCTAGAAGAAACGTGTGTCTGGATCAGGCCACTAGTGCAGAGGCAGTGCATGTTTGTATATTACAAGACAAATAATGCCCCCCACCCCCCACCCACACCCACACCCACACATTTAAAATGCCAGAATTACCTTGCACTTAATCTCTTTCTTGATGAGGTGATTCTTGCCCTTGTAATTGAAGATGACATGGACTTTCTTGGTGCTGTAGCCACAGATATCAGGGCCTGGGTGAAATAAATACAATTTCTAGATGTTCCAAATCCTGTTATTGTAACCATTCAATGATAATTGTTCATTACTATGAACATCCCTTACCAAACATGATGTAGTATGAGGATTCTCCATGCATTTCAGCCTGATCCAATTCAGCGGGGAAGACCTTCACATAGCCACCACCACAGTCAATCTTTTGCTCATGCTTGACTGTAAACTGAATGACCAAAGGTTTGCCCTCGTTGCTGAATGGATCAAAACGGGCAGAGACAGCATAGAAACGAGCATCCTGGCTTGTTTGCAGACCTGAAAAAGAAAGTGCAAAAGAAATCTTTATCAAGACAAACACAAAATAGGTTCTCTTTGGTTAAGAGTGTGGGAACTGTACAAAATAGAGACACAGAGGCACTTAAACTTAAACAATTGTTAAATCCAGTCTAAGATAGAATAGCTGTTTTATTTATTGTTCTCAAAAGATCCATTGATCATATCCACCATTAAAATATTAATTCAATATCTACATCAAGAACACATTTTTAATGACAGGGCCTTTTATCCATAATGAATATAGTATGATCAACACTGGTGAGTTGTTATTCTTAATCAAAAGCACGTGATTCTTGTTTTAAAATAACTTAAGTGGAAGAGCTTACCTTTGTCTTTATCAGCATCTCCAAAGAAGTTGCCAGCCGTTAGTTTCCACTCTCCATAGTCAGATTTGTGTTTGGAGTTCATCCAGCGACTTCTCCATTCATCTGAACAGTAAGAGACCAGGTTTAACACTTGGGGCACCTCTTTCAATATAACCAAGCTACTTCCCGAAAAGCATATTACCCAACTGCCCATTCATTGGCGTTAACGTTACTCTTTGAAACTGTCAAATCGTCCAAATTCGTTTGGTTAGCTAACGTTACACTTACTTACACACTTACACACACACACACACACACACACATTTATACTGCAACTTAGGCCACAACCAGCAACTTGGTTAACGTTAGGGTGTTACGTTTGCTAGCTTTGGGGCCTCGCTAAAGTTAGCCAGCTAACAAGTTAGGAAACTGAGAAGGGAGTTATTTTTCACTGAATCAACGATTGAAAATTTGTTTCGTTAAGAGAACAGGCTTTCAGGAGAAACTCACGATGCTAAATTGTGACAAAATGATGGCTAACTGTCAAGCTAACATGCATCATTTAATCTCCTGCACAAATAGTGTTATAAATGTATATGCCACACTTACCACCATCCAGAAACTCCTCCCGAAAATAAACCTTTGCATGTACGCAGTACACTGCTAACATTACCGCAACTACACCCAAGACTTGCATTTTCCCCATCTAAGCTCTACTTTCCACTGCTGTCGATGTACTTGCTGAGAAGTGCTGAATACCTTATGGAGACGGAAGAGAAGAGAAGATAATATTTTAGAGTCGCTCCAGCGAACAGATGTCTGCCTGCCATTGGACAACAAGATGGTGTGTCTGGACCAATAACAGTAGACCACGAAACATATGTCCTCTCTAGAGCCTGATCCAGGGTCAGTGATATTTTCGACTTTGTCGTTACAGTCCTGTGGAGGGTGCCAAATACCAAATGTAGAGAATAAAAGGGTCACTAGAGGACTCGACAGTACTAGTCATAGTTAACCTGATGATGTGTTTGGAGTAGTTTGGGTTGCAAACAAGCTTAGCAGGAAGCTTACGCCCATTAAAATCAAGTAGTTACGTTACAAGTCTACAGAGTCAACAAAATGAATAAGGCTACAACTGAAAGAAATTACATGGACAAGTGTCGTAGGGAAAACCTCCCTCTGGGCCAGATGGAGTTAGGTCCCCCACCAAGAATTATTTTAATCAATATAAACAAACTGTGAGTTCAGTATGATATAGGTTTTAATGTAACTTCAAACAGAGTACATGTTAAAACCGAGTCGGTTCCCGGGAGCAAATGAATGGGCTCCAATGTGCACCTTCCTTATATTTCCTTATCCCTTTACTCCGCCATTGTTCCTCCTGTTATAGGCCCACCTCTATCTGCAGATAGCTGTGATTTCCTTTAGATGGCATCCTACGCACATTAATTCTCTCGATTCTTTCAGCTGTAGTCATTTAGCTATTTCATTATTCCATTGTGTGGTTTTAATTACAGAGCATATTTCTTGCAGTCAGAAATGTGAACCATTTAGTCAGACAGCCCAGGTAAGGAACGGCAGAGTGCGCTCTGCACAATGGATAACAGGTACGCAGGAGTAGCACAGGCCGGCAGATGTCTTTACCCTGTACACAACATAATATATTGCTACACTTGATTGCTTAGCTGATCCAGCAGTAGAATGTTTCAACAGTAGAGTATTTTCCTTCCACACAAGCACAATTAAATCTTTGAAAAGTCCCCCAAAATAGAGGGAAAGACCATAAGTAATTATGAAAGTTAGCTAGAACTAGCTAGAACGTTGAGATCGAAACTGTCTTTCACCACGTCATCTCTGGCGCTAACTGCTACAGCGCGTGTAATCTCCATCTCAATGGCTAACGTTTGACACGGTAACAGTTAACGGGCTCATAACGGCTGGATTTGGATGAAAACTTCACTGTCATCGGTCAAACACCCATTAGTCTTTTCAACTTGGAAAACAGAAACAGCACAAACAGAAAATGTGGCCAACAGGCGTCTATAATTTTATCGGGTGACTGAGTTTTGGTAAGGACAAAAAATATGTTAACGTTATGGTAAAGTTAATGTTAAATCAACAAAAAATAAGATATTAACGGTAACGGTTAGTTCAGTTATCACATTGACAACGCTAGCATTAACGTTATCTTAACAACTAACTTAACGTTGACGCTAAGTTAGTTACCGAAACTAATTTAACAGCTGTTACAGTAAAGTAACGTTAACTAGCTTTTACTTTTATTAAATTCTAAGTTTACAATACTTTACAACGGTAACGTTGCTCAGTTGAACGTTAATCAGCCAATTAACCTTAGCTAGCTAGTTACCCAAGTGTGCTAGTATTGTGTAACGTTAGCTATGTTATTTTCGGGGTGGGGTGCATCATACCCCGCCCCACAAATATATAACGTTAATATAAGGTAACCGAAGGTAACTCGCTAAATTTAACTTCCGTCATTATGAATGTCAGCTTGATGAAAAACTGCTCTAATTTACTGAGAGAAAAAAAATAATTTATCACCTTACTGATATTACCACCTTTTTGGGGCTTCATCATAGAAGTCACTGTGTGTATTAAAGTTAGCTAGATCTACTAAAGTAAAAAAGCATATGAGGCTCAAGCACTAGTGGTTGGCAAATTATGTTTTTTTTTTTTATTTAATCTAGAGAGGATAAGCAGAAGAACTGAGTTTTTCAACAGCAAATGAGCTCTTTATGATGGATGCACATGATCCAAAGGCAAACAAGCATGAATGTCAGGTAAATGGCTTTAACAACTTTACATGGATGCTTACTGAATACAAGTAAACAAATCAATTTAATTACTACTTTTTACAACCCTTGTCTTCCTCAGGCCAAATACAAGCAGGCAAGAGAAGAGCGACAGAAGCTCCTCACCCCTGCGCACATGTACATGATTGACATCCTGGCTGACAGGCTGTCCTTGGAGCCAACAGCAGTAGAGGAATTTATTTTAGATTCTTCATCTGTGAGTTTTTCCTATAGGTTTTGACAGTCAATGCGCATAATGTCCTATAAGAGAGGTAATTAATCATCCCAGTGGTTTTCGACAGTTTGGTCTCCCATGCGGCCACAATCAGGTCTCTGAACAAAAGAAATGAGAGAGCCAAGACTCGACATTGATTCACATGTTTTGGTTTCTCTCTGTCAGAGCATAATATGCAAGATGGCAAAGGTTTATTATGCTTCCAAAAATGTTTCAAATTGCCATACACATCAGCACATTATATTTGTGCGTGTATCTGTCTGCCACTGTATCTTTTTATCACTACAGTACCACTGGAAAATTAATAAGTCCAATTTTATGAATTAGTAATAAATAATATTTTATGAATAAGTCCAAGTTTTTTACACATTGTTACTTTGATGTGGATAAAAATGTACACTCTGTTTCAGTGTCGATTCATGACATACTATACTACAGTAATGTTGTGGCGCTCTTTATTTTTGATTTTGGGGAGAAGTTTTCATTTTCATAAATGTTTCTTTCTAAGTTGACAGGAACATTGTGTTTTTGGTTGGATTTCTTTCATAACTATGTTACCATGTCATTAGTGTTAAAAAAAAAGTTTATTATTTCTGTTCTGCTTGTTTTCTTGCTAAATAGCTGGCTGCTTTTGATGATTTCTTCGCCAAAGGAGGTTGTAAAACCATTTCCTTTGTGTATCAAGAGTCTGAAGTCCCAGGAATAGGTACGCATATATCTAGAAAGACTCCAATTTTGACTGTCACATTAGGACAGCATGCCTCATTTAATTTGTCATTAGACTGTCCTTATTCTAGTATTAGATGCTGGCTAAAATTAGTTTAATATAGCCCAGGATTACAGTATGTCATTTTCTAGAACCGAAATGCCAGAAATATTAAGAAAAATGAAAATATCAGAAATATGAAAAATTATTCAGTTGTTTTTATTGACTTGATATCTGTAATAAACTGGAAAAACTGTAAAGTTCTGTCATTTTTAACTGAAACCAAAATGATAGCAACAAGTTATTCACAAGACAGACAGTTGCATTCATAAGAGATGACCTATGGGTCTTTCTAGTACTGTATGTGATTGAGTTTAGGTTCAATTCATTTTTGGGTCATTTGTATAATTTTGGGATAAGTCTTTATCAAGTCTACGTATGTGTCCCCATACTGGTGAATGTTCAAACTTTAGTACACAGAATCAATATCAGCAATGAATAATCTTACAGGTCCATTCCAGTTTTTCATCTCATCAAAAATCATTTGGATTTAATTTCAGAGTGTGGACGCTCATTTCCTGGGACTAACAAAGGGGGAAAAATACTGAGGCTGTTTTTAGCCAATATGTCTCAGACATGCCTTACTGGTGTTTGCTGCTCCTTCACACGGATTAGAGTGGACATTCCTGTGAATTCAGAAAACATACATGAGGTAAGACACTCTTGTATGTGTAAAGTGGTGTGTTTCTGTAATTGTAATTTGTTTATTGTTTTGTGTGATAGGCGCTTTTTTGCTGTTGACTTGTATTTTAATGGCCAAATAAAATTCAGTGTTGATTGCGCATGTCAGAATTTTTGTGCTAAAGGAAGTTGTTGTTTGCCTGAAAGCTATCAGGGAGAGCATACAACCACCAAGGCTAAATAACTCTAAATGTATGTTTACAATACAAAAAGTACTGAAGTTTTTAATTGTAGATAAAAGATCTGCATACAAATACAGAGATGGATAGATCATTGATTGATAGAGATCATACAAAGTTTTCAAATCTTGGGAATATTATGCCTATATAAAAGGATGAATTGTGAAGATTTTCAAGTCAGCCAGACCCATGACAACTGAGTTATGGCCAATTACAGTAAATGCATCATTTTGCTGGAGTGCTCCTATTGGCAAAATAGTCTCAAATTTGATAAGATTGCTCTACGTTGCTATCATGACTGAGGAGTCAACAGTTTTTAATAACATTTAACAAAACAGTTTATTTTACACCTTTAACCAGTCAGATAAAACTAATCAGCATTCCCTTTATTCAATTGGGTAAAACTGGCATCTGTGTAATAAGCTAGTTTTTACTTTTTTGGATGATCTTGTTTTGTAGGAGATCTTCTTTTCAATGGTTGATGCCAGAGATGGCCTTCTGAAAGGAACAAGGAATGCCTACAACTTTCTACTACCAGCTCTTGATTCAGCACAAAACTGGGGTGTCTTAGATAAGTCTAGACATGGAGCAAAATTTAAAAAGAACTTCAAGTACACCATAAAACGTTGTCTTAGCACCTTAGATGGTTAGTCATTTTTTTCTTAAAGTTGTCAGTTACATAATTTTTAGTCTTTTTCATGTTTTGATGGTTTATCAAAATTATCACAGTAACACGTCTTCACCATTTTCAAACTTGAATGATATTATTGTAAGCAAATGGTGGCCTTTAAGTTGAAAATCTTATGCTTTGTCTTTCTGGTTTGTACCCCAGACATCCAGATGAGCAATGAGAGTATTGTTCATCTGAATACAGCCACAGATATTGACTTCTCTAAATTGGCCTCCCTTGAAGATATGAAAGTTGTGGCTGCCAACTTTGACATGGTGCATCGACTGGAAGAAATTCTGATGCAATGGTATAAGCAAATTGAGCAGGTTTGTAAAATTTAGATTTTATATTTGCTATAACAACGCTAACAAGCAGACTGCTTGCTGAGAACAGAAAAGGGTCTCTCCCAATATCAAAGATAGGACAACTAAGACTCAAACAATACAGTGTCATTAAGATGTCGTTCAGATACAATCTCAGAGCATGTTTAGGGTCTAGGCAGTTGGTCTAAAATATAAATGGAAAGTGCAGATAACATTGAACATACAACATTGGTAAATGAATTATATTTTTTGAAATATTAAAGCGTATCACTTCCTAAATGAGTCTTATTGTAAATTATTTGAATTCCTGCCCTATAAATGGAAACTGTAAACTTTCTCTGTATCCATAATCATCAGGTCCTGATAGAAAGTGACCAGTTGAGGAAAGGAGTTGATTCTGCAGGGCCACTGAGTGAGTTAGAACATTGGAAAAAAATGTCTTTACGGTTCAACTCCATCATCAGTCACATCAAGGGCCCAGAGTGTAAGGCAGTGGTAATGGTGCTCCACATCAGCCATTCAAAGATTATGAAGGTACAGATGCTTGAGTATTCACTTGAACAAAGTTAATACATAGTATAAAGTTATTATAGAGCATTTTTACCAGGTTTTTGGTGGATGTGATTAAGGTTTGATGCGTGTATAGATGCAATATGACTAATTTATTCTGTGTAAAATAAAATAAGACAAATGTCTGTGCAAATTATATGATAGTAAATGTTATTGTTGTATGAGATATAGTAATTATCACAGCAGAAATTAATCCATGTCATTACTGATCATTGATACATTTTTTCAATTTATTTCCATTTTATCAAGTTAAGATGTATGTCAGACACATTTGTTCCATTTGGATTTCCAAATGTGTTACCGTTGGCTTTTTGTGTGTGTGTTTTTGAGTATTGAAAACATCACTTTAGGCTCTGGTACAGTAATTTGTGAAGGGTATTGTATGGGTTAAAGGACTAAAAAAAATCATATTAGTTTTGAAGAATTAAAATTGAACCTTTTCAACCATGTACCTATGTAGATGTGGCGGGAGCTGGATGCCAGGATAACAGATCGTGCCAATGAGGCAAAAGACAATGTAAAATTCCTTAACACACTGGAGAAAGTCTGTCAACCTCTTTACAACAGTGACCCGGTATGTATAGTCAGGTATTTGATGTGATGAATACCTAGTCATGTCTAAGTAAAGGCTGTACTTGTTAGTATTGAATGAAAGTCTCTTTGTTACGTAATTTTATACATACAATAAGATGTAGGATCATAATTCAGGTATAATATGTGCAAAAATAGCAGATTAAAATAAGTGTGTAGCAGGTGTTGGTTACACGTCAGATACAGTGACCTCTAGTGGATATCAGCTTATAATGAAACATAGCAACTATATTTAGGCTAAAGACAGCTGTGCTTTAAATGCAGCTTATAAGGAAACAGCAACAGGGTTAAAGAGACCCCATGATTTGTTCCAGACAGGATTAAACATGTCTTAAACTAAAAATGACAGCAACCGCTCCATCAAGTTCTTGAAACTAATATGTTACCAAATAATTGCCTGTTTATTATCCAATTAGAAACAACACAGGTATCCCATTAGTAAGATAGGCAATGCTAGTGATCCCTACACATTACTAAAAGTAAATCAATTTATTGGTAATATCACAAATTTTGCATGATGGAACTTTCAGTGCATCATGTATTAAGGTGCGTTTGTTCAGTTTTTGGAAGTATTTGTTTATTAGAAGGTTAAGAGATGCCAATAATTTCCACACAGTATCGAGTATCGTAAATAATAGAGATATACATGGATGTGTGATTTCAGGTCACCATGGTGAAAAGCGTGCAGAACGTTATCAATGCCATTCAAATGATTTACAGTGTTTCACTGTACTACAATACAAGTGAAAAGATATCTGCACTGTTCATCAAAGTAAGTGTATTGTTTTCAGTCTCACATAAATATAAGATGTGTTTACAAAATCTAAGGATGCAATTTACTTTGTGAAACTTTGTAATTGCATTCCTGAAAAATGTTGCAGGTCACAAATCAGATGGTTACAGCATGCAGATCATATATTACTGACGATGGCACATGTCTAATATGGGACCAAGATGCCGAAGACATCATCAGGAAAATGCAGGTGATGATGACACCTACCTATACAGATAACATATGTGGTATAATTGCTGAGGCTTGAATATAATACATGTTGATCAGTATGCTACTGTTTTCTTTCGTCTTTTATCTTTGGCAGGACTGTATCTGCTTGTATCAGGAGTATCAGTCTTGCTTCCAGAAAACAAAGACACAAACAATGGAAAGACCAGGAAAGAGGTCCTTTGATGTTTCAGAGATGCAGATTTTTTGCAAGTTTGAGGGCTTCTGCAAGCAACTTGAAAAGGTGCAGTTCACGCTAACTTTTTAAATTTGAATCCCACTCTTTCCATAAGGGTTTACAAAGTAACAATAAGCATTATCTTTTGCAGATCACACAAATAATTACAGTGTTCAAAACGTTTGAATCGCTTGGAAAATCAAATATTGAGGGCATTGAAATTCTGGCCAGACAATTCCACACTATATCCATGACTCTGAGAAGGAAGCAGTATGATATGTTGGCTCCAAGGACAGCTGAATTCGAAACTGATTTTGCAAAGTTTAAGGTTCAAATCAGCCACATTGAGGTGTGTGTAATTTCCTCTGTTTACAATCTGTGATATAGGTAACTTATTCTCTCCCTCTCTCTTATATATTAAATGTTGTTTCCCATGTAGATTGTCAGATTAAAATTTTGGCTATCCTTATCTACAGAACCAGCTTCAGGCATTTATGAGTTCATGCTTCTCAAACATCATCTCATCTCAGCAAGCTCTGTGCTTAATACAGCGGTCAGTATAATATAGTATAGTAGCATAATATAAAGATTGTACTGTAATTATTTAAACTGTGGATAATTTGGCAATCAAAAAATTCTAACACGGGTCTCTTACATACTTCTGTTTGTAGTTTTCAGAGGCTGAACATTCCCTGTCTTGAGACAAAAATTTCCAACCTCTTGGGTCTTATTCTTCAGCATTATGCTTCAGAATTAAAGTTTGTGAAAAAGGTATGCCATTTTCATGCTAGAGCACATACTGAGAAAAAAGTATAAATTTAGAGTAAATTTTACTGTCAAATATGGACTATGACGGTTTTGATTAAATCAAGAGATTTACTTAACTGTAAATTTTCTTTGCAGCTCTATGACGAACAGAGAGACAACCCTCCATTAGCTAGAAACATGCCTCCTGTGGCTGGAAGGATTGGTTGGGTCAGGCACCTCTACAAAAAAATAGAGGAACCCATATCATACATAAAAGTAAGACTAAATTTCTTTCACCAAAACAACAAAGCATACTTCATTATCGTACTGAAATATTTTAACGTTGAATGCATCTGTTGTCATTAACAGAAGAACATCCCTGAGGGACAAGATGTGGTCAAAATGTACAATCAAACTGCAGCTGCATTAGTAGAGTTTGAGTCTGTTTACCACACAGCGTGGATGGGTGAAGTGTCAAAACTAGATTATGGTTGGTTCTCTGGCTCTGACTTAATATATTGATGCCCCAGATGGCCCTTGTTAGGTTGCGTCATAGGATTCTGTTAATATTAATTTCAAATACTTTCTCCCTGTTCTCCTTCATAATAGTCTTGAATATTACACTGCTGGTTCGTCACCCAAAGACTGGAAAATTAGTTATCAACTTCGATCCTAAAGTAACTGAGGTCATTCGGGAGGCTAAGTGTTTGTTGAAGATGGGTCTGGAGGTTCCAAAGCAGGCTTTGCGTCTGGTGAAGTTGGAAAGCAAAATAAACGGCTATCACCTCCGACTACAGGTAAATCATAACATCTTTTTTCACAGATGGATGAGTTACCTTAATATAAAATGACATGTATGCTTATTTGTTTTTTATAGACCATTTTGGATGATTATGATTTCACTTGTGAGAACATACCTGCAGACTTCGTCAGCTTGATGGCTTCAAAAATAAAAAATGTAAGCAGTTAAATACAATTTTAAAGTTGAAAATGTAATCAAGAAATATCAAAATGTTGAAGAATAACTAATTTCATGTTCTCAAAAATGTAAAAATAAAAGGTTCAACTCATGATATGTGTCACAAGTCAGTATGAACAAACACTTTAAGTGTTTCTTGCTTAGTTGCTTAACAAGAAAAAACACTTATGTGGGAAAAGGTATAAGCCGGCAAATATGAAGCTTTATACAGGCAATGTAAATAGATGTGGAACCAGCTTTGTCACATTTTTTATTTTTATGGATTTTGTGTCATAAAAAGTTAGTATTTCTTAATTTATCAGTGCTTCCAGAGTTGCTTATTTTTAGCTATTATGTTTTTGGTAAATTACAAGGTGGAATCTGTGCTTCGCCGTGGGTCAGTGCTGCTCACCTGGTCATCCTTCCTCCTAGACAAGTTCTTTCAAAATGTTGACACTGCGTTGTTTGAGCTCAAACATCTTGTAAAGAAGGTATGTTACTTAATAAAAGCACTGAGCAAAATATTAGTTGTCTTTCCTTTTCAGCTATGGCTATTGCTTTAATATCAAGTATAATAATTTACTGTTGAAAGTAGTACCAAAAATAATTAACTTCTGAGAAAGATAAAAAATGAATCAGTATGTTTAATTCCATGTTGTTTATAGGGATTATTAATGACTTATGATTAATGGTTGTGGATCTGCAATGTAAAAATGTCTATTAACAGTGCAATCACCAGTCAGCAACCTTTTGCTGCACTTTTACCCTTCAGGGATTCATAAAAATACTATTGCTCAAGGGCCATGTTTCTAGATACTATATTTCCTTTTTTCAGGTGCAGGATATCTATACTATACACATTGATGATGTCCTTAAAGACATCTCAGAGACTGTGCTGATTGAGCTTCCAGAAGATCACGCATCTTCAGCGCAGGACCTGATTGACCACAATGAGGTATTGACTCTTAATTGCATTTCACTTTTTTTTTTTATCACCATCTTATTTTTATCCTAATATGGAATTGTGAATGTTCTTCCATTAAATGAATGATCCTAAGAACTGCTATAATCAATATTTTTATACTAACAATGTATCAAATGACTAAACTACGTAACGTGTTATCGTGTGGAATCGGCGAATAGAGTCTGCAAACACACAACGCACACAGCAGCAAAACAACATGTAGCAGAGTATGTAACACTGAAAAATCTCCGGAGCACTGACACTGCCTGTTTTCACCGACTCAAAACAAACCCACGTTGCATGCTGCGCCTGCGTGCCGTCGTCTCGGAGAATGTTCCTCTGGCTAATTTTGGTTGATGCTGGACAGTAGTAGTAACCGTGAGTTTTTTAAATTGCGTTAATCAAACACGGTTTTAATGATAATTAAAATTTTAAACGTCAATGCTAACTGTCTGGAATTTTACCATGGTTTATCGTGAAACCGGTAACCATTTCATCCTTAATTGCAATGTTGCTCCGTAACTGCTGGATGTGTATATAGGCAACTGTTTGCAAACAAGTTTGCCATATCAACTTAAAAGGTGATGTCAATGTTGTGTTCACAACTTGTTTATGCTGCCTCCAAGTGGCCAAAACACTCAGTCATTGCAGGTTAAACAATTATTACTTTGTTAAAGATGAATGTTTAGTTTTTTTGGTTTGATTTTTGTATTTGTTTTTTTATGAATTATGAATTATGTCTGGTTCACCAATCCATTCATTATATATATCTTTTTTTAGAATCAGTGTATGGAGTGGGCAAAGACATTGGACTACAAATGTAGTTGTGTTAATGAAGCAGTGAAGGAGCTGGGTAATGTGTTCAGTGCCATTTATGAATCAAAAGGCACCAAGAAGACTGTCGAGGAACCTGTTTCAGGTGCTCTTAAGTCTCAGTTTTAAGTGTTGCACACAAGTGGAAATAATATACAAGTATTTAAATAACATATATCACCCAAATTTGAAATACTGTATATTATATATATATGTGTGTCTATCTTCTTTATACCACCCTTTGAACATTTTAGGACGGAGGAGTGTGACATTTTCAGGAGAGAGCCAGAAGACCCCTAATGAGGATGAGGGAATGAATTTAGAAGGTCCAGATAGAGCGATCAAATTTGAAAAGGCATGTTTGCTTACCAACACCAAAGCGTTGTTCTTATATACATTATACTTACAAATGTGTTAATGCTTCAAATAAAAATCGTAATTTCAGGAGTTTAAGAAGCTTTACGAATACTTCAGTGCAAGGGTATTAGATGCACTGGTCAAAACAACAAAGTTATCCCTGGAAACCCTGAAAAGGAGAATTTGTGGCACTATGTAAGTAAGCCTTCCTAGACCTGTAAGTAAGTCTTTGTTTTTCAGTATGTAAAAAAAGGCCATTATCTAAAGAGAAATTGTATGATCTCTTACAGATTGACATCAATGTCTAAGTCTAAGATGGTCTCACTAATAAAATCTGAAGTCCAGCTGGTTATACCAAATGTGGTGAGTTTCTACTACTCATTGGCGATTGATTTCAGTTTGCGCTAGTTGTCTTGTAGGGGAGAAGCATAATCTAGAATTTCTTGCCAAATTTGTTTAACGGAAAATTTTGTTTCTCTGTCTGATATTTGTTGTCATCAGGTAATGATTCCCAATGTAGATGAGATCCAACATGTCATAAATGATCTAATCGACTTGGTGTTGGAAGTTAGCAAAGGTATCACATGGTCGCGGGAGTACAGTCACAGGGGCACTAAGAACAAAGGTAAATCATTGTTAGCATGCACATGGATGGAAAAAACCTGAAAGACAAGACAGGAATGACACACAGTATGTCCTAAAATATAATGAAAATATGTCAATCTTAAGTAAAGAACAATTCATCTTAAATTGACACCATAGTATATGAAGTTAGTTTAAGCTAATTAAGTTGTTAATTTGTAGATCTCCTTATTTTAAGAAATTCAAAAACAGAATAGTCTAAATTTATTATTTAATCAGTCCAGTTTGGTCCAGTCTTCTGACATGGCCCGTATCAATCGAAGTTGTTTATAGCACTTTGATCTGATGTGTGAATATGATTAGTTTTATAAATCTTTAATTGAAATTGTCAAGAACAATTTTTGGTTATTTTGTGTTTGTGCCTGTTTGTGATGATCCCATAGGTGGAGAAAAGGAGAATTTCCATTACAGAGTTGTTGAACACAAGGACATCAAAAAAGTTGTGCTCATTCTGAAATCAGCGGTCAGCTCCCAGAGAGAAGAAGCGGCTGATATCCTAAAGGAGTTCAATCCTTTCAGAGTGATCTGGGATGAGGACATGAACCTCAAAGTCAAGGTTTGCTTTCCTGCAAACATAACATGTTCTTGTTTTGAAAATCAAATTTTCCTATAATACTAACATAATGATTATTTTAACTTTTAAAAGGAATTCATGGACAGCAATCCATCCTTGATCCAGATCAAATCTGAAATTCAGCACTATGACTCAGTTGAAGAAGAAATTGATGATATCAAACCCATCATTGTTATGGGTTTTACTGAAGTGTCAACAGGTAAGGTATAATGCCATAATGTGTTCTAGACCTGATAAATTCTAAGTTACAATTTTTTACCTGCACTCTGACTTTTCTTCTGGCCTCTACACAACATTTTATATTGTGTGCTGCTGGGTCACATTCCACTAGAGAATGGAGCAGTTACAGCACACAGCCAGAGGAAGGAGCTAAAGCTTTAGTTTTCCCACTATTACAGCAGCTATGTGAGGCTATACTTACGCACACCAATTCTTTGAGCTAAATGCCAACTTGCTCACAGTGACAAAGTTAACAGGCTAATGTTCACCAGCTCGGTTTGTTGTGTTAGTATACTAACATTTGCTAATTAGCACAAAAGACAAAGTATTGGACTGTCAGTTTTGCAGGTATTTTATCACAAACCAAAGTAATTGACAAATTGAAATTTTGACCTGATGATGGTGCTAGGTGATAAGGAAGGGGATCTCCAAACTGATTACAATTCATGCTGTGAGAAACATTGTCTGTACAAAATGTCACAGCAATCCATCCAATAATTAGACATTGCACTCAAAACCACAAATGTTAATCTTGTGGTGGCACTATGGGATGAAATTCAGGGGATCACGAAAGTCATCAGAATGCATCCTCTGGGAAAATTTCATGGCAATCAATCCAATTTTTGTAAAGATATTTCTGTCTGGACCAAAGTGGTTGGCAACATCCTCTTTGTCATAGGAAACATTTGATTTTATAGGAAATGTCTAATGACTATTTGAGTTATAAATAGAACAGAATGTTTTCTTACTGGTTATCTCATCACTTGTAGGTTGGGCCTGGTTTGAGAACTATGTGTGTTAGAGGGGATGAATGCAAATTCTGCACTGTAAATTGTATTGTTTTTATACAGAGCCATTAAAGAAGTCCTTGACAGTTAAGACCAAAGCCTGGAAGAAACTGTTGTGCAAATACCTGAAAGAGGAGTACAAGAAGAAAATGATCGACATCAGCATACATACTAACAAATACCTTATACAACTATCTCAACCTGTGGCTAATCTGGAAGATGTGCGCCGTGCTATGGGGGCCCTTTCTAAGCTTCGGGATGCTGAAATACAAACTGATATGACATTGATTTCCATTGAGGTATGAATAGAACAGTAATTAGTTTTCAAGGATGTAGTTTAAGTGTAGTCTATAACAGCAATGGTTATATGATCATGTACAGACCAAAAATAAAAAACACAAATGGCTGCATTGCTGAGGGCGTATGGCTACAGGTACTAGTTAGAGGATGGAAAATGATCCAGTAAGTACATTTTTAGTAAAATATCCATTCATTTTTAAGACTTATTAGATACCAAAACAAAACACAGTGGTTTATGTTACAATGAGAATTGATTTTACGATTCTGGAAAGCTTTCATGGCAGCAATCATTTTATCCTGTCTTGAAAAAATGTAAACAGTATCCAGGAATGTGCATGTACTGTATTTGATTGTACCAAAAACTACTTCTGATTTATAATTTCCCCCTTTGCTGTGTTGACAAGTTACCTACCACACCTCCAAGGGCAGCCGCTTGCAATCAGTATTTGATTGACCACTGCAGTGCGTTGCCAGATGAAGTATGCATTGTGACTAAATTTGAGCCAGGGTCAGCCGGAGGACCCTTTTTCTTTTTGCATTTCTGCATTGACCCCTGTTGTGCTAACCCAGTGGTCTTACTGAAATAAATAAATACATTCTGACCAAGTAGCAGACCGTAATGGATCAGCAGACAGAATTTAAATTTTTGTTACTTTTCCAGACCTGGTGAAATCTTGTGTGTCTCTGAAGAACGTTCTTTCATAAGTTAGCTGTGCAGTTTGATTTATGTAGCTGTCAAATAACCGTCTTTTTAATCATGTTTTACAGGAAGCCTATGAAATTTTGACTAACTATGAATCAGAAGTGACCAGAAGAGAAGCAGAGGGGGTGTACAATCTGAGGCATTTCTTCACAAAGCTTCAGTCTAAAGCTGTTAGTATTATCATTACATTTATGTTTTTTTTGCTTTGGGATTTTATAATGTGTTCTGTAACTCAGTTGTGATCTTCATTTTTGATTACTGATTTTCCCAGAGATCCGTGCAAGATGAGCTTGTTCGTATGCAGCCCAAGTTCAAACAAAACCTTCTGGAGTGTGTTGCCATTTTCCAAAATGATGTTGGCACTTTTATGGAAAAATATGATTCGGTAAGTAATCTGTAAATCTTTTAAGTCTTATCAGTTTTCAGTCAATCAATTTAATTCATCTACTAATCTGTTCTTGTATAATCGTGTTTTTAGGAAGGCCCCATGGTCGATGGAATAGCTCCCCAAGAAGCCAGCCGCAGGCTCCAGATCTGCCAGGTAACACTGTTAATTAACTTAATACTATCCTATATACCAGTCAATGTTAGATGCATGAAAAGCATGTAAACAAATAGAAAGGCCCTATACTGGCCTATGTGGCACACTAAAGACTAAAGATTTCAGTTTGAGGTTAAGATTTATTGAAATTGTAAACATTTCTCTAGATCCTCCCTTTTAATACACACTTCACATCAGTGTTTTAGACCACTCTTTTAGGTCACTTAGATGTGTAAAAAAAAAAAAAAAAAAAAAAGATCAATGTCTAAGTGAGATGGAGAAAACTGATACCCAGTTGGGGCTATTTTAAATAATGTCTGTACCAAATTCTGATGTATAATTTCCTCCCTTACTGTCGACCAGCTACTTACCCCACCTCGTAGGGCAACCCGCTGTAAAAAATAAAGTATATATAACTTTGGTTTTGTGATGCAGTTGTACTTATTCAGTGTATCAGTTCATAAGACACCAGTCCAAGGAGCTTAATGCAAAAGTATCAGAGGTGATAAGTGAGCATGGGATTTAATTGCATGTACATTTTTTCTATAAACACAAACATTTATCCATATCCACACACATTTTTGATGATTTGTTTTTTGGTCTTGAAATGTTTATTTGTATTTCAATATCTGTTTTAATTGGTTGTTTTCCTACTAAATAAAATACAAAAATACAATTTTTTGAGATTAGATTATCTTGTGTATTTAATACAGACCTTTTTTTAATTTTACTCAGGCTAAATTTGAAGAACTGTGGAGACATTTCAACACATATACCTCTGGGGAGCAGCTTCTTGGCTTGCCAGTCACAGAGTATGACTGTCTACAAAACAAAAAGTGTGTTACTACTCTACAAAAGCTTACCCTACATTACCAGAGCAATGATAGTTCTATCAGTACTTAGGTATGGTTTTAATCCCTGATGGTATTTTATAAAGGATTCAGACTAATAGATGATGATTTTCTATGATTACCTCAGAAAAGAGCTTGACCTGCTACAGAAACTCTATGGCCTATATGATGCAGTGATGAGCAAGATTAGCGGGTACTATGGCATTCTGTGGACAGCGGTGGATATTGAGAAGATCAATGCAGAACTTTTGGAATTTCAGAACAGGTAATCCAGATATTTCTGTTAATTGTCCCCACCTTACTGTTACAACCAATTTGCTATGCACTGGGATTTTTCATATGATTGTGAACAACTTGGCTTTTAGGTAGGCATGTGCCAATATGAAAACGTCAGTACAAGCATCATGCCCAAAATTAAAGGCGGGGTACACCATCATTAATACAATATTGTCTCTATTATTGCTTTGAAAGTATCCAAATGTAGGTAGTGAAAATGAAAACTACAACTCTTTGTATATTTTTTCATACGTAGACATCAATGATTAAACCTATTTCTAGGTGCCGAAAGCTACCCAAAGGACTGAAGGACTGGCAAGCCTTCCTAGACCTGAAGAAGACGATTGATGATTTCAGTGAGTCATGCCCTCTGCTTGAGATGATGGCGAACAAATCTATGATGAGGAGACACTGGGACCGGATCACAGACCTGACTGGGCACCAATTTGAGGTGGAGTCCAGTACCTTTAGACTGCAGAACATCATGGAAGCACCTCTGTTGAAGTACAAGGACGATATTGAGGTTTGCTGGCAGTTTGGATACTGTGGGTTACAACCTTCCCTAATTTCTAGTCACAGTATATTATCTTATTATTTTGTTCACCCTCCTAAGGTCGGCTTTTTGCATTTGTACTTTAGGACATTTGCATATCGGCTGTGAAGGAGAAGGATATTGAGGCTAAGCTGTCACAAGTGAAAGAAGTGTGGTCTGGCCAGATCCTAAGCTTGAATACATTTAAGGATAGAGGAGAACTGATGCTGAAAGGGGCAGAGATAGCAGAGATTCTCACCATCCTGGAGGATAGTCTGATGGTACTGGGGTCACTGATGAGCAACAGGTATAACAGAGCAAACACTGACTTATAATTATTAGCAAATTATGACATTTACAAAAATCAATATTGAACACCAGGTAAGAAAAAATGGATTGAGGACATAAAAAAAAGTCTGCTACTAGACAATGTGACTATAACTGATGATTCAAAGAGGAAAATAAAGTACTGATGCAGATAATTTTGACTATTTATTCAAGGTATCCTTTCAGACATAGTGCCCACACAATGTCTTGTGCTATTTAAAGGAACTTGTGTCCTTGTCCACCTTTTACAGGTACAGTGCCTTCTACAAAGAAGAGATCCAGGATTGGGTCTCCAAGCTTTCAACATCATCTGATGTCATTGAACAGTGGATTATTGTACAAAACCTATGGATCTATTTGGAAGCTGTGTTTGTTGGGGGTGACATCGCCAAAGACCTGCCACAGGTACAGTGCTAAAATACTTTATCTTTATATTTTGAAAATTACAATGTTGAGCTCTTCCTTAGTAAAATACATAATTACTTAATTTTTCCTAATGTAGGAAGCAAAGCGTTTTCAGAACATTGACAAGACTTGGATTACGATCATGCAGCGAGCCCAAAAAGTCCCAAATGTGGTGGAGTGCTGTGCGGGTGATCCAACTCTGGGAGAGCTCCTACCAGATCTTCAGAAACAGCTGGAGTTCTGTCAAAAATCTCTCGCAGGGTAAAGCTTTGTCAACAACCTTTTGTAGTTTATTACTTTTTGTTAGAAACATCAGTGGAGCTAAAAACAAAAAAATCCCCAAAAAATCTTCTAGGTTGTTCTACCTTGTTAGTGCATTGTATAACTGTATTTTAATTTCAGTGACCTCCCCACAGATTGCTGCTGTCAGTATTTTGAAAAGCAAAACACTGATGTATAAGAGATTCAAGCAGCATAGAAGTGTGGTTATTTTGAAACAGCCTCACTGCAAAGTAACCGTTGGTTTTTCATTCAGGCGTCATCATCAGACTTAATTTTTATTGATTTATTTTTTCTTCATTTAATTTTGGTTGCTTCTCATGCCTTGCAAATGCTTTCGACCAAAAAGAAATCATTGTCCAAATTGACATAGACCCTGGCTTTCCTGCTACAATTGATGGAGACAATGAGTATACTGGAGATGATGTGATCTAACTTAACAGGTACCTTGAGAAAAAGAGGCTCCTGTTCCCACGGTTCTTCTTTGTGTCTGATCCGGCCCTCTTGGAAATCCTTGGACAAGCCAGTGATTCTCACACAATTCAGGTTAGAACATTGATTGTCACTATAAAAAACCTTTTAAAAAAACCTGTTGTAAAAAGGAATCATAGTATTTCTGCCGATGTTTTTGGTCCCATTTATGTCTTGGATATCTCTAAAACTTGCCAACATATTTCAGTAAAATTTGGCAGAAAATAAGGCCAAGGATGAGAGGATTAGGATGTAACCCAGGTACAGATACTAATCAGCAAAATGTTAAAGGATTTCTTAACATTGTGAGAGAGGAAATGCTAATTTCTTGTGAAGTTCTGCACTTTTTAGATGAAAAACATCTGGCACATGAATCCTATGGTTGTCTTTTCAAAGTGACAAAATGTACGCTGATAATCTATGCAAAATGTTCAAGTAGTAATCTGTCATATTGATATTGATTTCTTGAACTTGTTTGGTAAAAAATGTAGCAAAACTAATTTTAGGTGCAATTATTTTTTCAGTCACATCTACTTGGAGTGTTTGACAATGTTAATGAAGTGGAGTTTCATGCAACAGAATATGACAAGATTTTAGCTGTTATTTCACAAGAGGGAGAGAAACTACAGGTATGTAATGCTTAATTGCATTTGCAGATTGTAACTGTAATGTAATTCTGCATTTGCAGAATAGAAATATGATGTTTAACTGCATGTGTTACGTTTAATGTAAATCACTTTGTTGCAGCTGGTCTAAATGGAGCTGATTTGGGTAGTTGAATCTATAACAATGCATGTGTGTGTCATGTGTTTTTTTTTGTGAAATCTTAATTGATAAGATAACTTACTGCAGATGAGTGTAGTGGAGAAAAATATGAACAAAACTAAACAACCTTAAAATTGGAGTCAAGTAAATGCACTTTGAGCTTTTCTGTACTGATCACTAGTATAGTATAAAATAGTAAATATGTGTTTGTGGTTTCAGCTGGACAGTCCTGTCATGGCCCAGGGACCAGTGGAGCTCTGGCTCGGGGAGCTGTTGTTAAAACAGCAGGCTTCATTACACTCTGTTATCAAATCTTCAGATCTAGAGATCAACGATGAAGACTTTGATCTTCTCTCATTCCTCAACAAGTTCCAAGCACAGGTCAGATAACAGTAGTTTGGCTGTCAGTGAAAAGTTTAGTAAGTTGATAGCTGTCATGCTAGTAGCGCCCTAATACCTTTGTATTAGATATCAGGTCAACACTAGGCTTGTACAGGACGGTCAGGAGGATGGTCAGAACCATAACAACAATTGTCCACCTTCTGACCACAGATTCTTGTAGATGCTTTCACAACAGAGGTTTTAAACACTGTTCTTTAAGGTGTTCCTAGAAAATCCTCATAACACATTTTAGGGAAAGGCTTATCCATATCTTGATCAAATTACTACATAGTGTTCACTTGACAGCTTAGCCTGGGTGTCCAGAAGTATGGCATCATGCCTCATGAAACATCTACAAAGTTGATCATGACTTTAATTTTCTAATTCACTGTTCTCTTCCTGCCTTCATCAGTGACTGAGGCAGCTTAACAAATAATAATAGTCATGGTCCTTTTAATATTCTTGGATGTACTTTGTGACAAAAGTTTGTAAAATAACAAAAATGAAAACCCTTGTAGTGTTGTGAGGTATGAAGAGAGACTGACATTAGTAGTTCATTAGTTGTTTTTTAGTACAGGATGGCAGCGCAACAAATGTATCTTAGCTCATAATTTCAGGTTACATTTCGATAATTCACTTCATAAGATGCATCTTTTCAGGCATTGTTTTGCTCTTACTTCTTCAGGTAGGGTTGCTTGGAATCCAGATGCTTTGGACAAAATATTCAGAAGAGGCACTGCAAAATGCTGAAGATGACAGAGAGATCATGTCTTTTACCAAAAAGAAATTCTTAAATATACTCAGCGCACTCATTAAACAAACCACATATGACCTGAGCAAATTTGACAGAGTCAAATATGAGACGCTCGTCACAATCCATGTGCACCAGAGTGATATATTTATTGACTTAGTAAGTTCTTTGAAAAATCTTACTCCTGTCATGGATCCTTTTATATGACTGTTATTGTCATTTATGTACACATTCAGACTGATTTCCTACTTTGTCCTCAGGTAAAAAAGCGTATAAAATCTGTCAGTGACTTTGAATGGCTGAAGCAGAGCAGATTTTACTTCAGGGAGGACCTGGATAAGGTCATTGTGTCTATTACTAATGTCGACTTCATTTATCAGAATGAGTTCCTAGGCTGTACCGACCGTCTGGTCATCACCCCTCTGACTGACAGGCAAGAGAAGAGAGATTTTGTTACCTAATAATTAAATTAACTTTTCATATAGTGTTGAATTTCTAAGTTGATTAAGAGAACTGCTTTTTATCCACAGGTGTTATATCACCCTGTCCCAGGCTCTGGACATGAGTATGGGCGGAGCTCCTGCAGGGCCAGCTGGCACTGGCAAGACTGAAACCACTAAAGACATGGGTCGCTGCCTTGGCAAGTATGTGGTGGTGTTCAACTGCTCGGATCAGATGGACTTCAGAGGGCTTGGCAGGATATACAAAGGTATCCTAGGCAATGAAACAATCATAGACTGTATAAAAGAAGTGGACGTAGTCACCGTGACGTCACCCATTAGTTTGTGGACTACGGTTTTGAAACCTCGAGATTGGCTTTTGGTCGTCGCTATCTTGTTTTTTTGCAACCAGTGACCGGAAGTAACCATAATTGGACAAGGGGGTGGTGCTGGGGAGCATAGCAAATGCAAAGTTATCAGCTAACGCTAGCATTAGCTAGATTAGCAAGGCGTATCCGAAATTCACGTTAACTGTGATATTAATTGGGATACTAATTTTGGCTAGTGAAAAAGGTTTTGGTTGCTGGTCATTAGAAAGAATGTAGGTTTATTGCACTTCCGCATTGGCTTCACTTTTCAGCCCCGGAGGCTGCCGCTTGGAAACAAACCATTCAGCAGTGTGGTGTACAATTTCAATTATCTCATGATGTATTCTTTTTTCAGGCCTTGCGCAGTCAGGGTCCTGGGGCTGCTTTGATGAGTTCAACAGAATCGACCTGCCAGTGCTTTCTGTTGCTGCTCAGCAGATCTACATTGTTCTGATGGCACGCAAGAAACTCAAAAGCACTTTCATCTTTACTGATGGAGACTGTGTGGATCTGAATCCAGAGTTTGGCCTTTTTATCACTATGGTAGGATACACAAATGCACAGGAATCTTATATGAAACACCTTAAAACTAGGTAGAAAACATTATATATACAATAAACAATGTGCCGTCATTCCATGTCTAGAATCCTGGATATGCAGGTCGTCAGGAACTTCCTGAAAACTTAAAAGTGCAATTCAGGACAGTGTCTATGATGGTACCAGACCGGCAGGTGGGTCACGGTTACTTTTAATGGAAAGCAATATTTTTCCTTTTGCTCTAGTCTTAACAGACAGTCACTTCTCCACTGTTGTCTTTGGCAGATCATCATGAGAGTCAAACTAGCCAGTTGTGGATTCAATGAGAATGTCATCTTAGCCCAGAAATTCTTTGTCCTTTATAAACTGTGTGAAGAACAACTTACAAAGCAGGTGAGAATATTGAGGCCAGTGCTTTATTACTATTTTGAATGATTGTTGACCTACTGACACCCAACCTCTGCTATTTGTCAGGTCCACTATGACTTTGGCCTGAGGAACATCCTGTCTGTGTTAAGAACACTGGGGGCCAGTAAGCGAGCACGACCCGATGATTCAGAGTCCAGTACTGTCATGAGAGTGCTGCGTGACATGAATCTTTCTAAACTGGTATGACAGGAATTCAGTGTTGACCATCAGGGATAATACTTTATGGAGGTATTGTACCATGTTGCAGATACTGTGTATATGAATCTTTTTGTATGTTTCAGGTGGATGAGGATGAGCCCCTCTTCCTTAGTCTGATTAATGACCTATTCCCTGGTATCCAGCTGGATGGGAGCACATATGTTGAACTTCAAGCTGCTGTTGCCCATCAAGTTGAGCTTGCTGGTATTGTCAACCACCCACCATGGAACCTCAAGCTGGTTCAGGTACCTCAAAACCTCTTCATCTGCATGTTAAACTTCTGTTGTGTTTTGTGTCTTATGAAGTACTGTTTGGAACATACGTCACTGATATGATACTGTTACTGTCACTATCAGCTTTATGAGTCTTCACAAGTACGCCATGGCCTGATGACTTTGGGCCCAAGTGGATCTGGGAAGACCATGGTCATCAACATTCTCATGCGAGCTATGTCTGAATGCGGAAAACCACACAGAGAGATGCGCATGAACCCTAAAGCAATCACTGCACCACAGATGTTCGGTCGTCTTGATGCAGCCACCAATGATTGGACTGATGGGATCTTTTCCACTCTGTGGAGGAGGACACTTAAAGCCAAGAAAGGTTTGTAACACAAAGTTTACTGCACAGTAAAACTAATATTGCTCAATTTATGTCACAAATTGCCTTGAGAGAGTATCTGAAAATGTGGAAGATAGAGTTTGAGAATTTAAGGATTGAATTGTGACATGTGTACACTTCAGGGGAGTTCATATGGATTGTGCTAGATGGCCCTGTGGACGCCATATGGATTGAGAACCTCAACTCTGTGCTGGATGATAACAAAACACTGACCCTGGCTAATGGTGACCGCATCACCATGTCGCCATCATGCAAGCTGGTGTTTGAGGTGCACAACATGGATAATGCCTCCCCTGCTACTGTGTCCCGGGTGGGTATGGTTTTCATGAGCTCCTCAGCTCTCAGCTGGCAACCCATACTCCAGGTACAGTTGTTTTGTTAAATCATCAAAGGAGAGAGTGTTTGCAGAAAAGAAACTATGCTTGTTTTTACAATGAGGTGCTTAGGTGGAACATGGGCTTTATGTTGTAGGGATGGGCTCACAAGCGCAATGCAAAAGAGGCAGAAAGCATTATGAGTTTATATGGCAAGATATTTGAGGATGCTTACTTATATGTGAAGCAGAACCTTAAACCAAAAATGGAGCTCTTGGAGTGCAACTACATAATGCAGGTATGTATCCAGAAAACTGCTGAAGACAAATGATGGCTCTAAACTTTCATGAAACACTGATTTATTTGATTATGATCCACCCTCAGTCTGTGAATCTGCTGGAGGGCCTCATCCCAACCAAGGAGACAGGGGGCTTGGCCGATAGCAAACACCTTGAACGCCTCTTTGTCTTCTGCCTGATGTGGAGCCTGGGAGCCATTTTGGAGTTAGAGGATAGGGACAAACTGGAAGCTTACATCAGAGGTCATGACAGCAAAATTGATGTGCCTCAAACACAGACAGGAGAGACTATATTTGAGTACATGGTCAACCCAAACGGTACAGTCATATTACACATTAAATACCATCTCTTTGCTGTTTATCTGGTTTTTGAGTGAGTGTTTGAAGGACTGTTTTATCGTGGGCAGACAACTATATGACTTCTGTTTCAGGTGAATGGTGTCATTGGAATAACCATGTGGGGGAGTATGTCTATCCAACTGACCATGTACCAAACTACGCCTCCATCCTTGTGCCAAATGTGGATAATACAAGAACCTCTTTCCTGCTGGAGACTATTGCCAAACAACGCAAGGTGATCTTGTTTCTTTTAAAATAACAGAAGTATTTTTCATTATTAAAGGTAATTACTTTTTTTGCTTTAAGGTATGTCTGTGAAAGTGAATATTATGTTTGTATAGGCCGTACTGCTCATTGGTGAACAAGGGACAGCTAAGACAGTGATGATAAAAAGCTACACAAAAAAATACAGCCCAGAGACAGACATGTCCAAGTCCCTGAACTTCTCATCTGCGACAGAACCCATGATGTTTCAGGTAGAATATTTATCATGTTCTGTATGCTTGGCTTTGTACATTTCTGAATAGTTTTTTGAAGCATTTTTTTCCCCATTACAGCGAACATTGGAAAGCTACATTGAGAAAAGAATTGGCAGCACCTATGGACCCCCAGGGGGACGCAGGATGACAGTCTTCATTGATGATATCAACATGCCGATTGTCAATGAATGGGGAGATCAGGTGTTTATATTGAAGGGATTTTAATATATTTACTATTTCATGTTCTTTCATGTAACTACTGTATGTGACTGTCCAACCAGATTACCAATGAGATAGTACGCCAGATGATGGAAATGAGCGGCATGTACAATCTGGACAAACCAGGAGACTTCACCACTATTGTGGACGTACAGATATTGGCTGCCATGATTCATCCGGGTGGTGGGAGAAACGACATCCCACAAAGACTGAAGAGACAGTTTACAGTCTTCAACTGCACTCTGCCATCCAACACCTCCATTGATAAGATCTTTGGTAGCGGTCTCTGAAATGATACATTTTTCAACTTACTGTAGGTTGTATGAAACACTCAAATTGTCTTTTTCTGCAGGTGTAATCGGCTTTGGATATTTCCATACATGCAGGAAATTCAAGCCTGAGATTTCAAATATGGTGAAGTGTCTTGTGTCTGCTGGGAGGATTGTATGGCAGTGGACAAAGGTAATCGCATGGAAGATGAAAGGAAATTGGTTATAGGGATGGATTTGTAAATGAAAACGTGACCTGATTTGATCATTTCACATTGAAGGCAAAAATGCTTCCTACACCATCCAAGTTCCACTACATCTTCAATTTGAGAGACTTGTCCAGGATCTGGCAAGGAATGTTAAACATTAAGGCAGAGGAGTGTAATGATATCCCCACTCTGTTGGCTCTTTTCAAGAGTGAATGTACAAGGGTGATTGCTGACAGGTACAGTGCTTACATACAGTAACTCCCCTTTTAAGTAAAGCAAAAATGGCAAAAAGACAAACTGAAACACTGTTTTGCTATAGGTTTATTTGCTCTGAGGACAGAGAGTGGTTTGAGAAGGCTGTATGTCGTGTGATTCAAGAGCATGTTGACCCCAGCCTTGTTTCAGAACTTCATCCTCAGCCATACTTCGTGGACTTCCTGCGAGATGCTCCTGAGCCCACTGGAGAAGAAGAAGATGATGCTTGTTTTGATGCCCCCAAAATTTATGAACTGGTATGTACTTTGTATTTAGACCATTGTATGGTATTTGTACTGTATATATACTGTATATATTTATGTATGATGTATAAAACTGTCACCATCATCTGAGCAAACTAACGTCCTTCAAGGTGCCAAATTTTGAGTTCTTATCAGAAAAGCTGATAATGTATCAGTCCCAGCACAATGAGGTCGCAAGAGGCTCCAGCCTTGATCTGGTTTTCTTCACGGATGCCATGACTCATCTTGTCAAGGTCAGAATAAAAGCCAATCTAACAGATATATATCCTGTAGAGTAAACTATAGATGATTCTGATTTATTTGAGATTTGCATTCCTATAGATCTCACGAATCATTCGAACTGACAATGGTAATGCCCTTCTTGTGGGAGTGGGAGGATCAGGGAAACAGAGCTTGACTCGCCTGGCCTCATATATAGCTGGATACAGCATCTTCCAGATCACATTGACAAGGTAAAAACAGAAGAAAAAAAATAAAACTGTTGCCAGCATTAGTGAGGCAACTCAGAAGAAAGTGGCCACGCACTTATAAGATAAGGTGGTAAATAAAGTGAAAACTTGAAAAGGTCTCTATGTAGTTTTGTATTTTGTTGTAAAATGTTTGTAGAAAGGCTACACGTGAGTTTCTTAAATATTATATTTAAATTCTAATTAACTGTTTTAAAATTAATTTGTAAGATAAAATATTCTGATTCTGCTAACTGATATTGTTCCTCTACAAAAAGTGGACACTTTTTAAAAATTGCTCTCACCTTTTTAAATACATTACAAAACATGCTATTATCATATTACCTAATTGACTCCAATGTTTACAAGTAAATTTATATATTGTAAAATGTTATTTTGAGGTAACTTTGTTATAATAACATAATGCTGGATCACTTTGTCACCTTTGTAATTTTGATTACTTTGATAAGATGTTGTTGGAAGAATTAGAGTTACAGTTTGTCTTATAGTTCATGAAAAACATGGGCCTGTTAATTTCTACTTGGTAGCAATGAACAAAAGAACTATATTACCCAATAGTCGCAAACCTATAACACATACAGTGCATGATTATTATAGTATGTGTTCTTTTGGACTAAACCATGGCAAGGCCATTTTGATTAGAAACAGAACGTTTTTTAAAGAAGCACCAGGCCTGTTTGATAAAAAGCAATGGAATAAGTACCCCATGACATGCACTTGTCTCGGCCATTGTTTTACTGCATTCACACTTACAAGAGCATATACAGGATATACTGAGGGTTTGTTTCTTACACTGCTATGTTTGTTTTCTCATCAGAACATACAACATAAGTAATTTCATGGATGACCTGAAACTGTTGTATAAAACAGCTGGGGCTAAGGGGAAAGGCATCACCTTCATCTTTACGGATAATGAAATAAAAGATGAAGCCTTCCTTGAGTACCTCAACAATGTTCTTTCTTCTGGAGAGGTGAGGACGTCACTTCAACAATAACAGAAACAAAGTGGCCAGACAAAAGCTTTTACTGGTCCTGATTACTTCACTGTCAATTATCTGCATGCAGGTCTCCAACCTTTTTGCTAAAGATGAGATACAAGAGATCACCCAAAACCTGATCTCTGTGATGAAAAAGGAGTTTCCTCGTGTTCCACCAACTT